>NC_088367.1:11643168-11654516 GCF_034508935.2 Berghia stephanieae | reverse complement strand
GATTTGTTTTCTTTTGTGGCCAAAGACTGGCATTTTGACGTCATTTTTTTTGGTCAGTGTCAGGCTATAGATAGAATGAAGATGACGTCACTCAAGCTTTTGTTATTGTCTTTTGCCATCCGCGTTTATGAGTGATTCTCACTAAACTGTATTCTAAATAGTTATTGTAAAGTTAAAATGACAGGAAGTATCAGATTTTGGTTCTTGACACTTTAAAAAAATTATAGCTCTATTGTCTTCAGTCTACAACAATAAAAAAAATAAATAATAAAATAAACGAAGGAAAAGATCAGTTGTAGTATTTCCTTCAAAAGACTTTCTACTTCACCTTTTGCGACAGATAATAGTCCTTTCCAAAGGATAGCAAGCAATTGCTATTGTCCAGTTAACAGAGTAGAAACCGGGATACATTCCGGTTCTGTATGGGCGGGCTTTATGAACGCCTCTGAAGGACTAGATTTTGGCCAAGTCTGATACCGTTTTGAGACGGTAGATGAAACGAAATTGACGTCACTCGTCTCTTTGTTATTGTTTTTTTTTATAGCCAGCCATTTTAATGACCATTTTCTCACTACACTATCAATCAGATTTTTAAAAAACAACAAACGTTTCAGGTTACATTATAGTTTGTGTGTTGGCACGGTATTTACGGCTGCCGGATGTTGTGAGCTTTTTACCTAAACACATAGCACTAATTCTCAAATCAATGTTTAATATCCGAACACAACAACACCAATCAATAACTAACAACGACAGAGATAAGATATTGGTTGTGTATTGGCTGTATCCCCCCTCCCCTTATCTTCTCAAACCTCACCCAACCGCCTTTCAATTCACCCCCCCTTCCTCCCCTCCCCCCCCCCCCCCCCCCCACACACACACCTTAGTAGAGCTGAGCGCCTTTTGCCTGTGTATTTACAAAAGTCTATCGATAGTATGCGCTTGGCTAAGAAGCTCACAACATTGCCATCCGCAAGTATAACTGACCAACACACAAAACGATGTGTAACCATGGACGTTTATAGTCTGGATAATTGCTCTTCGAACTATCAATACATTCGGATGTCAATGTTGTGATTTTCTTAGCCAAGCGCACGCTATAGATAGTTCGAAGATGACGTCACTCATGTCTTTGTTATTGGGTTGTTTTTTTTTTTTTTTTTTTTATTTTTTTTTTTTTTTTTATTTTTTTTTTTTTTTTTTGTTTTTTTTTTGCCATCCGCGTTTATGAGTAATGCTCACTGAACTGTATTAACCTGACTATAAACGTTCATGGATACACACAGTTTTGTGTGTTGGTCCGTTATACTTCCGGATGGCAATGTTGTGAGCTTCTTAGCCAAGCGCATACTATCTACACACACACACACACACACACACACACACACACACATACACACTCACGCGATGATGGTCATCGTCATGTGTTCCCCGATGATGAATCGAATCATGTGCTCATGGTTTGTGTATTGTCATAAGATCTAGTAATATTTTCCATATTACTTTTTAGAAAACCCAACTTTATTGGGGGGGGGGGGGGGGGGGGGGAGGGAGGAGAGTTGCTAAGCTCATTTGTGACCAGTTACCCCTATTCGGTAGTGAGTCAGGGTAAACATTATATATAGCCTGACAATGAATGGAACCCACTAAGACTTACAGTTTGACGTCATTGTTAGGGTTGTGGACCGCCTAGTGAGTTGTTGTTAGTAGTGCTCAAGGAGGCAAGTGATTCCATTGGTTGAACTATTGAATACAACTCACAATTTGTTTTCTTTTGTGGCCAAAGACATGTCTTTTGACGTCATTTTTGGTCAGTGCAGTTTACGATGGCTACGCTCAGCCTCGCTAAGACACATATTTTGACCTTATTTTTAGGTGTGTGGGCCCGTAGCCATCGTTATGTTATATAGCCTGATACTGAAATCCAAAAGGACTGGCAGTTTGACGTCATTATTGGGTTTTTGCACCGCCATGCGAGTTGTCGTTAGTAGAGCTCATGGAAGCAAGTGGTCTTTACTAAGGCCACGGTGGACCTCCTAGTGAGTTGTCTTTACTAGTGGTCCCATTGGTTGAACTATTGCATACAACTCACGATTTGTTTTTTGTTTCTTTTGTGGCCTAAGACTTGTCTTTTGACGTCATTTTTTGGTCAGTGTCAGGCTATAGATAGCATCAAGTTGATGACACTCAGGTCTTTGTTATTGCTTTTTGCCATCCGCGTTTATGAGTAATTCTCCTATTAAGCAGTCTATAAAATTCAAGGTTACATACAGTTGTGTCTGTTGGTCCGTCCTACTTCCGGATGGTCGGTAATGTTGTGAACTTCTTAGCCAAGCGCATACTATCTATAAGTTTACGATGGCTACGATTTAAAACGGAATGCTTACACTACTACTATCTCTACATCCAAATAGTCATTCATTAAAGTCAAGACCATCCGATGTCATAATATATTATTATTATTGTATGCGTTGTCATGTATTAGGAATTAATGAACCATGGACACGGAACACGGCAGCTGTTTGATCGTATATTATGTGGGTTATGTGTGTAACGTTAACGTATGTTAGACATAGCATCGAAAGGGAATAATTAATTATGTCGCAGTCGTGATGTGCTGACTAGATAGATGGTTGTGAAGTGTATCTAATCTTCCTTTTTTTTGTGTGTTATTGTTGTAAATAAACTAATTTTAATAGTAATAATAATAATAATAATAATAATAATAATAATAATAATAATAATAATAATAATAATAATAATAATAATAATAATAATAATAATGATAAATTCAACACAAGTGGCGTACCGCCTCATTCTGGTACAATGTGGGATGTACCTGTTTAAGAGTATTGAGTTTTAATTAAAAATGGTTTTAAAACAACTATGCAAGAAATATATGAGATATGTTTCCCACTTTAAAAAAAAATAGAATGCATTCATTCGTTAGTTTAGCTTGAAAAAAATAATTTTCGAACGTAAAATCATTCTTTCTGCGTCTCGTTGATCCGACATGTTAGAGATTTTTAAAATTATGGCTACGTACAGCACGATGCAAGACGTAGTACGTAGTACTTACTACGTAAGGGTCACGTGAGCCGCTAATTATAGAGAAGAGTTTTTTCGTGAATTTAATAAAAATGAAAGAAAAAACACGCACCCTTTAACACACAGACACATACACACACATACATACACACACACACACACATACATACACACACACACACACACACACAGAGAGAGAGAGAGAGAGAGAGAGAGAGAGAGAGAGAGAGAGAGAGAGAGAGAGAGAGAGAGATATGCGTGGATTTGTTATAACTACTTCATTGTGAAATTAATTAATTTGTGATCATATTAATTTTAGTTTTAAAGCTAGATATGATTATCTAAGTAGAGTTTGTGTTCAATTCAAATAAGACTCGAATATCTACATGAATGAACCGCATCAATGTCAAGGTCGTAGTACCTCATTAAAAAGCAACACAAGATTCACAAAGGATCATTCAGAATTTCACATTTCGGAGTTGTTTGTTTATTTTTTCTCTGTGACTTTCGACGAACTCAGAGTGGATTAACGACTTCAATGGGATAATGATGGTGTGACGTCGTCATATTTCGGGATTACGATTTTAGGATTAACGCCCATCACGACAATCTAATCCGTCCGTCCGCCCATCCAGCAACCCGCAGCCATTATGAATCTCTGCCACAGATGCTGCTTCATCCTGTGCTACCCCTGCTGCTCACTCAGTAAGAATACGATAATGATAGAATATGTAGTAGATTGAACGATTTTGAGGACAATAGGCTATCTCTTTAAAAAAAAAAATAGACATTTTTTTTTACAGAAGACCAAAAAAGTCCCCTTTGTCTTAAATTGTCTTGGATGCTTTTGATTATAAAACATTATTATTATTATTATTATTATTATTATTATTATTATTATTATTATTATTATTATTATTATTATTATTATTATTATTATTATTATTATTATTATTATTAATATTTATTATTATTATTATTATTATTATTATTATTATTATTATTATTATTATTATTATTATTATTATTATTATTATTACTTAAACATTGAAAATAAATAATGGAGTTTTAATCATTTTCCTGGGAAATAATAATGAAAATTATTCTAAACCGAGATCCTCTCACCAAGACGTTGGTAGAAGTTGCTTCTCAAAGTGTCCAAACTGTGTCGATAGTTTTGTCCATCCGCACTTTTTCGACTTTTTCACAGAGACTTCTTCAGCGATTCTTATTATGTTGATACCAGTCTTCTTACTTTTTATTTCATCTATCATTTTTCAAGCCAGATCAACTGATTATTAAAACTATAGATCATTTACAAAAAAATATTATTAAGATTTTCAGCACATAATATGGTTTATTTATTTATTTATTTATTTATTTATTATTTATTTATTTATTTATTTATTTATTTATTTATTTATTTATTTATTTATTTATTTATTTTTTTTTTATTTAAATATGTATTTATTTATTTATTTATTTATTTATTTGTTTATTGATTTGTTTTGTCAAAAGTTACAAAATACAAACTTTATGTCACCCTCTCATAATATTATAATGTAGACTAGCACTAGCACATTTGCACCGCTTTGCTTATCATTATCATATTATTGCGTTTAACAAGTCTTCTGATTTATTTGTTTGTGTGTGTGTGTGTGTGTGTGTGTGTATAATATATATATATATATATATATATATTATATATATATATATATTCTGAACGAACGGCTTTGCGGCATAGCCGTGTTTGTGCCAACAGTATTTTCTTTCGGAGGACAACATGTAAAAGTTAATTATTTATCCTCTTCGTTGACCAACTAGCTCAGCCCAGCTGGTTCGGTGTACAGAAGGATTGAATGAAGGTGCGTCATTCGGCTTTGTGTTTTGACCGCCAATTGGATTCAATTGTCTGATGTCACGTCGCCCAGCAACGGTTACCATCGTGGTACTTTTTATTCTTCAAGCTGGCTAGAACTTTTCATATGTCATGTGATCAGAATGTGTAAAAGTCAAAACATGATCAGATTTATAATGGGGTTTTTTTCCCTTTGGATACGCTTTTATGCTCGTCGGAGAAATTTTTCATAAGGGCGTCCGCCATTTTGTTCCGATAGTTTAGAGCCAGTTACTAAGTTACGATGCGTCATTACGAGGGAAGTGGCGTTACGACTGTTGGAGCGTATTGGTGGTTCCAAGTTCCGACCATAGTTATCTTAAATACTTGCCTGCTACTTGAAACAATCGGCCCCACAGGTCCCGAGAGTGACAATGAATGTTAACACAGGCATTTGAAAAAAAAAAACAAAAAAAAAAAACAAAAAAAAAACATGACGTCAGCTATATTGATGCAATTTCCTCATCAGATATTCAAAATATTGTGATAAATATTCGCGATATGTAGGACATAGCGATTCGACTGCTTGGCATGCGCTTGAAATAACTGTTTTAAGTGAAATACTCACCATTTCTGTCCGTCTGATCAATCGGACAGACACACACAGAACTCTTGTGTCTCCGCTATGTTAAGTTTCGTTTACATTCTGCTCGAGTGGATCTGAACGTAGCCATCGTAAAGTTATAGCCTGGTACTGACCAAAAAATGACGCCAAAATGCCAGTCTTTGGCCACAAAAGAAAACAAATCGTGAGTTGTATTCATTAGTTCAACCAATGAAATAACTTGTTTCCTTGAGCTCTACTAACAACAACTCACTAGACGCTACACAAACCTAAAAAAAATGACGTCAAACTGCCAGTCCAATAGGGTTCTTGTATCAGGCTATATATATGTGAACGATGGCTACGGTCTGAAGCAAGAAGTGGAAGTAGTCACCCAACTGGCGGTCAAAAAAAATAAATACTAAAAACATTAATAAAGAGCCGTGAGACGTCAGCTTCACTCATTCATTCTTTCATTCTCTCTCCTCTCTGGGAATACACGTGACCTTCACCCCTGCCGGATAACTTCGCAGTAAGCTTTAAATCAAAACAATAACAAGGATGTATTTGGTTGATCACGTGGCCTGACCAAAAAGCTATCAATTAACACCAAGTCAAGAAATGTAACCGTGTCATGACATTAGACTGATAGTCGTGGCCGAAAACCTCTAAACGGTACACAGCCAGTGTGAGCTTTGATTGAGCTTTTATAAAGCGCAATATCCACTAAACGTGCTCAAAGCGCATTACAAAGGGCTCCCTGACCAACAGCCACACGTAACATAATATAGAACGAGCAATGACGCATGTTAGGCGATAATACATTTTTTTTCCGACAGAGACAACGCTGTTAACGGCCAGGTACTCATTTTACACCTGAGTACGGTGAGAGAATGTGAGTAAATAGCCTTTTTCCAAGGACTTAAATATGCGCCGAGCGAGGCTCGAACCCAGAACCTTCCGATCCAAAAGCGAGTGCCATACCACAAGACAATATAGCCGCACAGTGTGGACCAGGTACTAATAATTAATTCATTTTACAAGTTAAACTCACCCCAGTTGTGAGGTTTCAGTTTTTGATATTTTAAGTTGTTATGTCAATTGTAACAAGAAATGAAGTGAGTAGGAAAGTGCCAGAAGACAACAGAGAATAAAAACTTCGCGGCGGCGATGGGGACTCGCGAACCCGCGACCTTACAACCTTACAGGTACGACAACTCGTGACTCTAACGTATGAGCTATCCAAGACCCCCAAAAAAGTCGCTTCAGATTCTAGTCTATCGAAGCTTTTATTCTCTGTTGTCTTCTGGCACTTTCCTACTCAATTCATTTCTTGTTATTATCAACATAAGTGCCTGCTCCACTCACTTTTCTGAATTATGTCTATTGTCTGATATAAGACTTATAAAATCAACACATTTCATGTTTTTTTTTAAACTATAAAATCGTTTTGTTTTGTTTTTAAATTAAAATAAAACAGCTCCTTGCCAGCTATTTTCAGTATTTTCACCAAAACTTCACAACGGACTAGCAGAAAAATAGATTTTATATCATTCAGACATAATAGCCGTAAAATTCTTGCGATAAATAATTTCTTTAGCAAATCATATCCTACAACACGTTGTTCATTTTCTTTAAATTTTATGATGTACAAGAGAAATTTGAATAAGAAAAAATGCTGTTTGTATTGTATCGTAACAAATGTGACGATTTTCCTATAGTTAGTAAGGAGAGGGTTAAAGCACGGAAATCACTACGACCTATTACCGTTTTGATGCTGTGGGTGATGTTTGTGGGGTGAGTGAGATAATATGTTAGTGAATGAGCCATTTCCGACGCCCTTCTCCTTGCTGCTTCTTACTCATTGCCATGCTTTGGATTGACAGGCCAGGGCGTTATCTGATGCACACGCGTGCACACTTCACGCTGCACTTAACACTGTTTTTTTTTTTTGTTTGTTTGTTTTTTTAGCATCGCACCCTTAGCACTGCACTTACCTCAACCCTTGACTCAATTATTATTATTATTATCATGTTGTTTTTTTATTATTTTGTTTTGTTTTTGTTTTTTTATGTTTTTGTTAGTTTTTTGGGTTTGTTTTTTTTTTTGGAGGAGGGGGGGGGGGGGGGGGGCGGGGGGTTGTCGGGCAAAAAGGATGATGATGATAATATTGATGATGACGATGATGTATGTTTTGTACAATGTTGTTGTTGGTGATGTTGATGATTACATTCCAATGCGATGATGTAAAGCTCTTGTAACTACTTACTGACTGCAATCTTATGAATGTTGATACACGACAGAATTACAGGGGGTTTTTTTGGGTTTTTTTATACTTATAGAATTGTGTGGAATTCTCGATTTTACTGAATCGTAATAGCGATAAAGTTATAATATTATGCATCCCTATTATGCTTTGTTAAAAAAAAAAAACAAACTAAAAAAAATACAAAACAAAAAAAAAAAAAAAAAACCAAAAAAACAGCAATTGAAGAGTTGGTGAGAGACATTCTGTCGACCTTTCCAGCTCAAGAGCCAGCCTTCTTATGCGGAGAAAGCAGCGACATCCATAGGAGGGACGAGTCGCCCACGAAATTTTCCGTTCTACGGGGCAGGTCTACAAGGCAGGACAACAATCTATATATGAAGTCCTAGGGAGAAAGACTGGCCTTGAGTTGATGCCAGTTTTGTTGCCTTTTGCGTGTATCAATGTGGACATGGACCGTATAGACAGAACGAAGATGACGTCACTCTGGTCTTTGTTATTGTTTTTTTTTTTTGCCATCCGCGTTTATGAGTAATTCTCACTAAACTGTATTAACCTGACTATAAATGATCATGGTTATACATAGTTTTGTGTGTTGGCCCGTTATACTTACGGATGGCAATGCTGTGAGCTCCTTAGCCAAGCGCATACTATCTATAGATCAATCAAGAGCTGAGACGCGAGTCTTCCCTGTAACCCTTTCTTAGATAGATAGAGAGAGAGACAGACAGATAGATAGATAGATAGATAGATAGATAGATAGATAGATGGGGGGATGGATGGATGGTTGGATCCAATAGAGGAAAACAATGGACAGGTAGAGAATTGAATTGCAATCGAGTGGTCAGACAATGTAAACAAACACACGGCATTAATTGGGTGGATGGCGATCACGTTTCACACACACGTTGTGAAGCAGACAAGCGAGTGCTGAGCAAATAAGCCCATCGTGTCATGTAATCCGTTGATGTCAGTTAATGTTAACAAGCATTGCGCGTCTGACCTAGTCGGGGTCTGAGAAATAGTGGAATTGCGTTGACGGGAAAGCGTTTTTTCACGCGCGATACGATATTAATGGTTCAATGCTAGGACTTCATATATCTATAGATGTCACTGGTTCAATGAGAAACGCATTTTCCTTACTTTTTTTAAAAGTATGGATTTGCTAGGTATTTTTCTCAAAACAAGATTGAATCTAGGTGTAGCGATTAAGCGGAGCGATTATATAGACATAATTCAGTTTTTCGGGAATGTGTAGCATATAAGCGGAGTGTGCGATTAAGCGGAGTGAACTGTATTTGATGTATGGGAATAATCACATTGAGAAATGTTTATTACTTAATCGTCTTTTTCAGATAGATCTATCTATCTGTCTATCTATCTATCTATCTATCCATCCATCTATCTATCTGTCTATCTATCCATCCATCCATCCATCCATCCATCCATCCATCCATCCATCCATCTATCTATCTATCTATCTATCTATCTATCTATCTATCTATCTATCTATCTATCTATCTATCTATCTATCTATCTATCTATCTATCTATCTATCAGCCTGTCTGTCTGTCTATCTCCTACCTTCCTCGTACCAAAAGCAGTCTGGACAACAACGTGTCAACTGTGTCGACACTTTTCCGATAATAATGTTGTTTTTAAAAAGCTCTAGCTACTCCAATGTTGATGTCAGATCGTCAGGTTTTTGGCACCCCCCAAATAAAAAAAAAGAAATCTGGGCTCTCAAACATAATATTGTAACAATGTTGCAATACATCATTTGTTTGTTTACTTAGCATCTCTAACAAAATGGGGTTTGATTTTTTAAAAAATTATATGTTGATATATATATATATATATATATATATATATATATATATATATATATATATATATATATTATATATATATATATATATATATATATATATATATATATATATATATATATATATATATATATATTAGTTACTTTTTTTTTGGGGGGGGGGGGGGGGCAGGATATTCTTTTTTTTTCTTTTTTCTTTGTTCGTTTGTATGTTTTTGAGGTTTCTTTTTTTACGGTAATGGTGGGGAGGGGTGGAGTTTTCTTTTTTTATCTATTTTTTTGTTGTATTGTTCTTCTGACTGTTTCATTTTTTCCATCTTGTTCTTTTCCTTTTTGTTTGTCTGTTTTGTTTGGGGCTTTTTTGTTTGTTTGTTTGTTTGTTTGTTCAATAGATGACAAATCTGCCTTACAAACATCTGTACGGGACAAAAATCTGTTGTTTTTTTTTTTTTGTTTTTTGTTTTTTTTTAACCTACCCGTTTTTAAACTTAGTTTCCTTCTCCAACCGTTTTGTCATGCCCATAATGAAAGCTACTTGTACTTATAGTTAAGGGGATTCAGATAGCTTTTGACTCTGTCTGTATATCGCGTTCAACCGTAGCCTTCGCCAACACTATGACTAAAAAGACTATGCTAAAAAGTCAAACTAAAGTTAAACTGGACAAAATTATGAATTATTGGTATTCAGCAACCTGAAATATGATATTCATTCTTCTCAATAAAGTTTACACACTCAACACAAGTCTGATATTTCTGGCTACAAATTTAATTTTCAGCATCTTAGTCATCCCGACTTACTTAATACCGTTTTGAGGCGAGGGGTCACATTATTATTAGTGTACCGGCTAGTGAGTTGTCGTTAGTAGAAGTAGTGCTCACGGATCAATCAAATGATCCCAGCCTGCCACTGCCAGTGCCCAAAATGGGCATGTCCCAATGCAAGGTGATAACAACATGGGACTTGGGGTTACAGGGAATGAGATTGGCGGAAGAGTAAGGTCCCTTGATTGGATGTCACCTTACAGAGAGAACGTCAATTTGGTTTTGAAGTGTCTCAAGCCGCTTTCACCGGAAGCGAGGACGAGAGACGCATGCGCACAACCAACATGACGTTTTCTCTCTAATAACTTTTCCGCCGGTGACGTCACAGACTAAGGGTGACGTCCAATCAAGGGACGATACTCTTCCGCTAATCTCATTCCCTATTGCTGATATCACGTGACGAATCGCTCATCCGTTCTCCCATCAGTCTTTTTAAAAGCAAATATATCTTATCTTATCTTATCTTACTAAAGGCTTAATATAGGAATTATCCTTTAAATGCCCTATACAATAGTTTATAATTACATAATCTCATATAGCTTGCATTGTATCGTTCACATACAGTTTTACACAACTTGAATGTAAGGAAAAATAATATATCATTACGGCAATGTAAAAATCGAAATATTCTATCATGGAATACTGGTAATTGAAAATTGGTCGTGATCGAATGAATCATAAATGTACAAAGTTCATAGTACAATGAAATATTAATGACAAAAATAATCATGAAAGCAACAACGATAAAAACCATACATTAGTCTCTGATAAATAATCATGATTTAACATTGTTTCAGATGTCATGCATTTTATTTGTCAACATTTAGAAAATCAGTCTACAAAATCATGAAAGTAATGGAAAACAATTATACCCACTTTATACAGTTTAAGTCGCATGTTAGGCGTTTGATGTTATATTTCTTTTCTTCTGGTATATAATATA
>NC_088367.1:11628168-11633168 GCF_034508935.2 Berghia stephanieae | reverse complement strand
TTATTATTATTATTATTATTATTATTATTATTATTACTATTATTAATATTTGGTGAATACTAATTCATCTTATCAATTTTTTTTTTTTAAACTCTAATTTCCAGGCAATTGTTTTACGTTCTACTTTGAAGACATGAAAAACACGTATGCCCCGTATTGCCGTAACCACGACAGTGTCATCGCTACCATGGAGCACTACAAGGAAAGCGAGGAGATCCCCGACTACCTGAATCGAGTCGTGGAGAAGATGAGAGAACACATGAACGTCTTTGATTTGGCTGGGGTGCTCATCAAACCCGTACAACGAATCCTCAAGTATCCCCTGCTTCTCAACGAACTGCTGAAGGTGATTTGCATTCTCACAAATAAAGCTGATATTAATAGTCGTCGTCGTCTTTTTCTTCTTCTTCTTCTTCTATCTTTCTTGTTTGTTAAGGCAGACAGATCCTTGTTGGATGTAGCGTTCCATATAGCCAGACAAATGTTCTTTCTGAATTTGAATTTTGACAGTGTCGTGCTTTACGCCCCTGTGGTTGTTCTTCCCATCCAGTCTTCTATACCTAAAGACCATCATGTCCTTGACCTTCCTCTTCTTCCATGCAAAGCTTTTCAATTGAATCCTTTCTTTTGATATGGCCAAAGTATGACCTCTTCAGTATCCTGAAAGTTATTAAATTTTCACCTGTTATAAGTATTGAACATAAAATACAAATAACAGCTTCATAAAGGACAACATCCAGTTGTCGTTTTTATTCTTAATGGGAAAGTAGTTATGATGATCTATTGTAAGCATTTACTGCACAGATATGGATAGAATTGGTACACACTGAATTAAAAAAGATATGAAAAGTACTTTAATTCATAATTCGTTACAAGAAATAGTTCAGGGATATTCTTTTTAACCCTCTCCTTACCAACTACAGATATAAATAATAATGTGAAATTGAATGTAAGCTTCAATTTAATTACAAAAACAGATCAAATGAATGTTTCAGGTTTTCCCCTTTATCAACAAAAACAGGATGAATGAAACACCACAGATGAATCTGTAATTAAATTGAAGCTTACATTCAATTTCACATTATTATTTATTTCTTTGAGCTTCGAGCAGCAACATTTACATTACCAACTACAGGAAAATCGTCACATTTGTTACGATACAACCAACATTTTTTATGACTCAGGTTTGTTTTTTAAATCACAATATTTAAAGAAAAGCTGTTGTTATATTTACAAGAACTTAATACTGTTTTGGGTAGTATGAGATTTTTGTAAAAGTTTTGAGAATTATCGGTAAGGAGAGAGTTAAAGAGCAGCAGTCTGATTAACAATGAAATGAATATTCTAGATCTCATTCCCTCCCTACTAACTAATGATGATAACGTGTTTGTATCACGTGTAGAATACAGAGGACAGTCACGCTGACAAGATGGAACTTCTCCTGGCTATCAAAGCCATGACGGACGTGGCTAAGGCTATCAACGAATACAAACGACGGAAAGATTTAGGTGGGTTTGACTCGAAATTATAGAAAACTGTCTATAACTCGTGATGCATTTTATTTTTAGAAGAGGAAAATTAATTCTTTTAAAGTTAGATAACTAAAACATAAAATAAATTATTTACTTGAGCTTTTATATAGCGCAATATCCTCTAAACATGCTCGAAGTGCTTTACATTGGGTCCCTGACCAACAGCAACATGTAACATGTAGAATGAGACATGGCGCCTGTTAGGCGATAATACATTGTTTTCCGACAGAGACAATGCTGTTAACGGCCAGGTAGTCATTTTACACCTGAGTACGGTGAGAGAATGTGAGTAAAGAGCCTTTTCCAAGGATTCAACTATGCGCCGAGCAAGGCTCGAACTCAGGACCTTCTGATCCGAAAGCGAGTGTCATACCACCTGACCACATAGCCGCACAATTTCTGAAATCGTGTACGAACAACCACATTATTATTATTATTATAGTAGTAGTAGTACACTTGAGTACGCTGAGAGAATGTGAGTAAAGAACCTTTTCCAAGGACTCAACTATACTCGTAACATGTAGGGCGAGACACGACGCCTGCTAGGCAATATTACAATTCTTTCCGGACAGAGACAACGGTGTTATACGCCAGGTAGCCTACTCATTGTACACCTGAGTACGGTGAGAGAATGTGAGTAATGAGCCTCTTCCAAGGACTCAACTATGCATTGCTTGAGATTCAAACCCAGGACCTTCCGATCCGAATGCTAGTGTCATACCACTAGACCACATAGCTGGTTGGATGAGGACCTCTATAAAGGATTTTGATCACATGAAATAGATATAATGACAAAAAATAGTTCAAGCTGTTTGGGTTTTTAAAAAAAAATTGTTTTTGTTTTTTTGGGGAGTTTTTTTGTTTTGTTTTTTTTTATTTTTTGTTCTGAACTTTGTGTTTATACATTTTTATGCATGCCACGTCTGTAAACGAATTTCCATTTTCTTTTTTTTTTTTTTGATGAATAAAGTATATATTATTATTATTATTATTATTATTATTATTATTATTATTATTATTATTATTATTATTATTATTATTATTATTATTATTATTATTTATCATCATTATTATTATTAATCATTATTATTATTATTATTATTATTATTATTATTATTATTATTATTATTATTATTATTATTATTATTATTATTATTATTATTATTATTATTATTTTTATTATTATTATTATTATCGTCTGTCTATTTATTCTCATTTTTTCATTCTCATCATTAGTATACAAGTACAAGAAGGATGTAGACCAAACATTTGGAGACAAATTGGCCAAACTCAATCTTCACTCGCTCAAAAAGAAATCGTCTCGTATTCGTGGAAGGCTTAGCACTAATCTTGGCATGGGTTTGCAGGTATGTGACACGCTTGGATTGAGCTTTTTTTTTTGGAGCTTTTTTTTATATAGCGCAATATCCACTAAATGTGCTCAAAGCGCTTTACCAGGGGCCCCTAGTCAACAGCAACATTTAACATGTAGGAAAGGGCATGACGCCTGTTAGGACCTTCCGATCTGAAAGCGAGTGTCATACACTAGACCACATAGCCGCGAGTTATTGACACATGTCATATTCTTAGCCGATGGCGCATTTTTTCCATCTGGGTTCTGTCGTCCTAAGTGACTAAATAAAGCACTGCTTTATTACAAAAATTAGAAATACGATTAGAAAGATTAACTCTCTCCTAACCGGCCATTTTCCGGATTTTCCCCAAAATTTCACACCCAACCTATACAAAAATAGATTTATTTCACTCAAACACAAAATCTGTTAGTCCTTGCTATACATATTTTGTTATGCTAAACGAGCTCTTCAACACAGTGTTAATATACTTTAACTATAGCAAAATTTTTGTGCAAATATTATGATGTATAAAAGAAATCAGAATGAGAAAAATGTTGGCTGCATCATAACGAATGTGACGATTTTCCTATGGGTGGTAAGGAGGGGGTTAAAAGATATAGAAGGAGAGTGATTTTTGGCTTTCCTGTAAAATTTGTTTTTTTTTTTTTTTTTTTTTTTTTTTTTTTTTTCCGATATACAACCATTTAACCCTCTCCTTACCAACTATAGGAAAATCGTCACATTCCTAACAATACAACCAACATTTTTCTTATTCAAATTTCTTTTGTACATCATAAAATTTAAAGAAAATGAACAGTGTGTTGTAGAGCATGTTTTGCTAAAGAAATTATGTATCGCAAGATTTTATGTATTGTGTTGGTGATAAAAATATATTTTTGTGTTATTTGGGGTTGTGAAGTTTTAGGGGAATCCTGAAAATGGTGGTAAGGAAGAGTTAAGATGCCGAGAGTATTGTTATCATTTTATTGTCAATATATTTTTTTTTTTCTTTTCAAATTTTGATAAGAAAAAGTCATCATTTTTTTTCAGCTGAAAGATGGAATTTGGAAGGAGGGCCAAATTCCAGAGGGAAAAAACGTCAAGGGTTCTTGGGCCCGCATAATAAATCAGGAGCAAAGTCAGGTTGGGATTGAAAAGAAAGAAGGGAAAATTGAAGGAAGGGGGAAGATTGAAGAATGAAGAAGAAAAGGAAGTAAGGATTGAATGATTGAAGGTGGAAGGTTGAATGGATGAAATGAAGGGTTTAATGAAAAAAAGGAAGGGAAAGATTTTATGGTGAATGAAGGAAAGATTGAAAAGGATGAATGAAGGATTTAATGAAGGAAGGAGGAAAAATTGAAAGGGGGTAAGAAGGAAGGGAAGGATTGAATGAAGAAGGAAGGAAAGATTGAATGGGAATGAAGAAGGAAAGGGAAAAATTGATGGAGAATACTTCTATATCAAATAGCGACCCCTCCCCACACCTCCCCCTCTTTTATTGTTTTTTCAGTTTTCCACCCCTTTCCCCCCCCCCCCCAAAACTTATTTGCACCCACCCTTTATTTTTTCAGTTCACAAAATTTTCTCTTGAAAATTTTTTTGTTATATTTCTAGCGTAATTTAATTGAAGGGTTACTTTTTATTTTATTTATTTTTTTTTATTTATTTGTTTTTTTTTTTTTTTATTTTTTTTTTTATTTGTTTTTAAATTTTTTTATTATTTATTTTTTTTTTATTTTTTTATATGTTTATTTATTCGTGGTATTTTTACACTTACCTTACCACTAAAAAAGGGGTTTGAGTTGTTTTTTTGTTCTAGGAAAAAATGCGTTGTCAGAATGCTTTTGGTAAAAATCGAGGCTTTTTACCAAGGCGCGAAATGCTGGAGGCTTCCGGGTTTAAGGAAGTAAACAACAAAATGTTTGTTTTAGTGGCTTGGTAAATTTTAATAAAAATTTTGGGGTTAACGTTGAACGTAAGTTTTTGAATTTTCAAAATCGAAAAAAGAAAATGGGAGAACATATGATGTTTTAATTGCCCCCCCCCCCCCCCCCCCCCCCAATGAAAATTTGGTTTTGTTAAAGATTGAGAAAAGCCCCCCGCCCCCTTTCTA
>NC_088367.1:11610378-11628068 GCF_034508935.2 Berghia stephanieae | reverse complement strand
TTTTTTTGTTTTGTTTTTTTTTATTTTTTGTTCTGAACTTTGTGTTTATACATTTTTATGCATGCCACGTCTGTAAACGAATTTCCATTTTTTTTAATTTTTTTTTTTGATGAATAAAGTTATATATTATTATTTTATTATATTATTATTATTATTATTATATTATTATTATTATTATTATTATTATTATTATTATTATTATTATTATATATTATTATTATTATTATTATTATTATTATTATTATTATTATATATTATTATTATTATTATTATTATTATTATTATTATTATTATTTTATTATTATTATTATCGTCTGTCTATTTATTCTCATTTTTTCATTCTCATCATTAGTATACAAGTACAAGAAGGACGTAGACCAAACATTTGGGACAAATTGGCCAAACTCAATCTTCACTCGCTCAAAAAGAAATCGTCTCGTATTCGTGGAAGGCTTAGCACTAATCTTGGCATGGGTTTGCAGGTATGTGACACGCTTGGATTGAGCTTTTTTTTTTGGAGCTTTTTTTTATATAGCGCAATATCCACTAAATGTGCTCAAAGCGCTTTACCAGGGGTCCCTGGTCACCAGCAACATTTAACATGTAGGAAAGGGCATGACGCCTGTTAGGACCTTCCGATCTGAAAGCGAGTGTCATACCACTAGACCACATAGCCGCGAGTTATTGACACATGTCATATTCTTAGCCGATGGCGCATTTTTTCCATCTGGGTTCTGTGGTCCTAAGTGACTAAATAAAGCACTGCTTTATTACAAAAATTAGAAATACGATTAGAAATATTAACTCTCTCCTAACCAGACATTTTCCGGATTTTCCCCAAAACTTCACACCCAACCTATACAAAAATAGATTTCTTTCACTCAAGCACAAAATCTGTTAGTCCTTGCTATACATATTTTGTTATGCTAAACAAGCTCTTCAACACAGTGTTAATATACTTTAACTATAGCAAAATTTTTGTGCAAATATTATGATGTATAAAAGAAATCAGAATGAGAAAAATGTTGGCTGCATCATAACGAATGTGACGATTTTC
Organism: Berghia stephanieae; assembly: GCF_034508935.2. Classification (NCBI taxonomy): domain Eukaryota; kingdom Metazoa; phylum Mollusca; class Gastropoda; order Nudibranchia; family Aeolidiidae; genus Berghia; species Berghia stephanieae. The sequence continues at coordinate 11,627,011 of NC_088367.1, read as the reverse complement.
CTATGGGTGGTAAGGAAGGGGTTAAAAGATATAGAAGGAGAGTGATTTTTGGCTTTCCTGTAAAATTTGTTTGTTTTTTTTTTTTGTTTTTTTTTTCCGATATACAACCATTTAACCTTCTCCTTACCAACTATAGGAAAATCGTCACATTCCTAACAATACAACCAACATTTTTCTTATTCAAATTTCTTTTGTACATCATAAAATTTAAAGAAAATGAACAGTGTGTTGTAGAGCATGTTTTGCTAAAGAAATTATGTATCGCAAGATTTTACTGCTATTGTGTTTGAGTGATAAAAAATATATTTTTGTGTTAGTTGGGTGTGAAGTTTTAGGGGAAATCCTGAAAATGGCTGGTAAGGAGAGAGTTAAGACTGCCCAGCAGATGTATTGTTATCATGTTATTGTCAATATATATTTTTTTTTTTACTGTTCCAAATTTTAGAATAAGATAAAGTCATCATTTTTGTTTCAGCTGAAAGATGAGAAATTTGAGAAGGAAGAGGCCAAATTCCAGAGCCTGGAAAAAGCTGTCAAGGTGTTCTTGGCCAGCACTAATAAATACATGGAGCAAAGTCAGGTTAGGGATTGAATGAAAGAAGGAAAGATTGAAGGAAGGGAGGAAAGATTGAATGAATGAAGGAAGAAAGGAAGTAAGGATTGAATGATTGAAGGATGGAAGGATTGAATGGATGAATGAAGGATTGAATGAAAGGAAGGAAGGAAAGATTGAATGGATGAATGAAGGAAAGATTGAATGGATGAATGAAGGATTGAATGAAGGAAGGAAGGAAAGATTGAATGGATGAATGAAGGAAGGAAGGATTGAATGAATGAAGGAAGGAAAGATTGAATGGATGAATGAACGAAGGAAGGAAAGATTGACTGGATGAATACTCTACTATATCAAATAGACAGACCCATCCCCACACCCTCCACCTCTATCTATATGTTTATTTCAGTCTTTCCCCCCTCTCCCCCCCCCCCCCAAAGCTTATTTGCACCCCACCCTTCTATTAAATTTCAGTTCACAAAATTTTCTCTTGAAAATTAATTTTTGTTATATTACTAGCAGTATATTTAATTGAAGGATTACTTATTTATTCATTTATTTATTTTTATTTATTTATTTGTTTAATTTTTATTTATTTTTATTTTTATTTGTTTATTTAATTTATTTATTCATTTATTTATTTATTTATTTATTTATATGTTTATTTATTCAGTGGTATTTTTAACACTTACCTTACCACCATAAACAGGGTTAGAGTAATGTTTTATTCTGTTCTCAGGAAACAATGCGTTGTCAAGAATGCTTGCTGGATAACATCGAGGCTTTTTACCAAGGCAGCGAATGCATGGAGGCTACACGGTTCAAGGAAGTCAACAACAAACTGTTAGATCTCTATGTGGCTATGGTAAGAATGAATAAAGATATGTGATTAACGTACTGTAACGTAAAGATTTTTGATACTTTTCAAAATCAGAAAAAAAAGAAAATGAGAGAACATATGAATGTTTTAATTCGCACCCCCCCCCCCCCCCCCCTCCCAATGAACATTTGAGTTTTGTAAAGATCATGAGATAGCCTTCTTGTCCTCCTTAACTCACTTAATCCTAGAGATTTTTGCTACTTTTCAAAATTGGAAAAAAAAATGTATTAAAAAATGAGCATGTACATAGATAGTTTTATTCAACTTCCATTAACATGCAAAAACTAAAAACATTAGCTTTGATACTGCGCCTATAATTTGTCTCAGAAAAATGTAATAAATAGGCTTGGTGTAAAAGTAGCACGGGTAAACTATGGATATAGTCGGTTTTAGGGTTGAGGGAATGAATACAGTCCAATAAAAGTTTATACAAACTATAACTATGTTTAACTATGTTTACAAAACTCTTTAAATTCAATTGTTTCTTGATACTAAAGGAACTTCTCAGTGCATATCCCTGCCAGCAGGATAATGTCTAAGACAAGAGAGACACATCACAGTGCATATCCCTTCCAACAAGACAATGTCTGTCTAAGACAAGAGAGACACGTCTCAGTGCATATCCCTGCCAACAAGACAATGTCTAAGACAAGAGAGACACGTCTCAGTGCATATCCCTGCCAGCAGGACAATGTCTAAGACAAGGGAGACACATCTCAGTGCATATCCCTGCCAACAAGGCAATGTCTGTTTAAGACAAGCGATACACGTCTAAATGCATATTCCTGCCAACAAGGCAATGTCTCTCTAAGATGAGAGAGACACATCTCTGTGCATATCCCTGCCAGCAGGACAATGTCTGTCTAAGACGAAAGAGACACATCACAGTGCATATCCCTGCCAACAAGGCAATGTCTGAGACAAGATAAACACATTTTACTTTTTTATCTTCTTCTTCCAGAGGAAAAGTATAGAAGACGTGGTGATCGTTCCCTTGAACAAGCTGGTTGCCCTGTTCGAAGCTCCGTCCAAAGTCATTCAGAAACGATTTGACAAAATGTTGGACTATAATTATCAGCTGGGGAAAGGAATCGAGAGTCACGACAAGGTATTATTATTATTATTATTATTATTATTATTATTATTATTATTATTATTATTATTATTATTATTATTATTATTATTATTATTATTATTAATTATTTATTATTATTATTGCACTTTTGTTTGTTTGTTTGTTTTTCACTGATAAAAAAGAAAAATTATTTTATTCAATCTTAAAGGTGGAATTGGTTTCAGATTGAATTAGGAACTCCTCATTGATTGTACGAGAAAAAAAAGGTCAACATAACCAGAGTTTATCCCAGGTTGGAAGGTCCTGGGTTCGAGCCTAGCTCACCGCATAGTTGAGTCCTTGGAAAAGACTCTTTACTCACTTTCTCTCACCATACTCAGGTTTAAAATGAGTACCTGGCCGTTAACACCGTTGTCTTTTTCCGAAAAAAAATTGTAATATAGCCTAACAGGCGTCGTGTCCCGTCCTACATGTTAAGTGTTGCTGTTGGCCAGGGACCCTTTGTAAAGCGTGCTGAGCACGTTTAGTGGATACTGCAATGTTTAAAAGGTCAATTTATTAATTTGTTTTTTATTTTAGGCGTGTAACTGTGTCCCCAGATAAGTCATATTTTATTTACACTCAAGTGATTAAGTTGAGATTGAATTCTTGTTTTAAGCACCAGGTCTACACAGACATATTACCTTTTTGAGGTGATCAGTCACATATAGAAATGTCTAATTCAGAAAAGTGAGTGGAGCAGGCACTTATGTTGATAACAACAAGAGATGAAGTGAGTAGGAAAGTGCCAGAAGACAATAGAGAATAAAAATTTCGCGGCGGTGATTGGGGGGGGGGGGGAATTGAACCCGCAACCTTATTGGTACAACAACTCCGACTGGCTGGGGAGAGCGTGACTCTACCGTATGAGCTATCCACGATATAGAAATGTCTGCAATTTTCCTTTCACCCCCTTGCTTATCCCCAGGATCTGGAAACGGCCAAGAACGACTACGAAGCCATGAATGCCCAACTCCTCGACGAGCTTCCAAAGTTCTACAATCTGGCCCTGGGTATCCTCAACAAATGTATGTCGGCCTTCGTGACGGCCAGGAGAGATTTCATGGACCAGTCGCTCAAAGAAAGCTGTGCCTTATTAGAGGTAGGGACTCTCATTAACGTCATAAAAAATTAAAATTAAATTAAATGAAATTAATGTAAATTTCCTTTATCCCATAGGGGAAATTTGTCTCTAGGGTCTATTCCAAGGGGAGACTGGAATAACAGGTGCAACATTATTTTAACAATTATATATTTTAAAAAATCAAGGAATAACATTCTTTGAGTAATCATTTATGGCTATAAAAAAAAGCAATAATAATAATAATAATAATAATAATAATAATAATAATAATAATAATAATAATAATAATAATAATAATAATAAAATAGTAATAATAATAATAATGGTCTTAATAATAATAACAATAATAATAATAATAATAATAATAATAATAATAATAATAATAATAATGATAATAATAATAACAATAATAATAATGATGATGATAACAATGAATGATATCAACAACAACAACAGACTATAAGACTAAGAGAACAGCCCAATATGCATATAAGACAATCAATAAGTCTTGAAACTATTCAAAGACGAGCAACAAAATTTCTTCAAATAAAGAAAAATTAGGGGAGATTTAATACAGCTCTACAAGATAATTCATTATATAAATGATATAAATCTTATTAATTTTGTTTACATTTTCCAAGATTACGTTTACCAGAGGCCACAAGTATAATATATATATGCCAGGATTTCAGACCAAAGTAAGACAGAACTCATTTTTTTTATACATATGGTGAAAACATGGAATAGTCTCTGTTCTAACACAAAATATGGATGTTCTTTGAACATGTTTAAATTCATGATTGACTTTTGAGATTTATGTGTGATTAATTTTATTTAATTTATTTATGTTTTTTTAATTAATGTTATGTAATTTATTTAGTTTATATATTTATCTCTTTATTGATTTATTTCTTTAGGTAATATAATTTTTCATTTATATAATCCTTTATGTTAATGTCTATTAGATAATTTATAAAGTTATAAAATAACAACCACAAAATATAAGTGCTCAACTTTAATGTTAAAGGAGCGGTAAATATATATAAATATAGACTTATTGTTTACGTCTAGAGTACTATTTCATGCCGCTAGGGCAATCTACTATGGTAAGTTTGTGTAATTCTTATTGTTGTTTATGATTGTGCGTTGTTTCATGAAATACCACACAAAATCATAAACAATGATAACGATTACACTCACTTCCCTTAGACTGCCCTAGCTGCATGAAATAGTGCTGTAGAAGTAAACAATAATTCTATATTTATATATATTTAATAATTTATTTATATTTGTATATTTATGTATTTATTTTTTCAATTTATATCATTATTTTTTATTTATTTATCAATTTGTATGATTTGATTATAGAAATTTCAATGAATATATTTGGTTTACGTCTATCTCACCATATTTCTTTTATATTTTCTCCTTCCCCCCCTCCCATCGCTTTCAGCTTCCATCTTTGTTAAGTAAAGACAACATGATGGCCACCTTCAACATACGACACACGACGGCTTATGACCACATGTGTATGTTGTCCTTCATCCCTCGGGGATTCAACCCGAGAGTGGACACGGTCAAGGCTGACCGGTCCAGACAGAAGACTAGAAACGGCAGCATCTCCTCGGATGGGCCACAGCAACTCATACAGGTGATTAAAAAATAAAAGTTGAGCACAATATCTACTAAACATGCTTAACTTTCTCCTTACCAGCCATTTTTAGAATTTCCCTCGAAATTTCACACCCACCCAACACAAAAATACTTTTCCTACTCAAATATAAAAGTACCAAGTGCATTTTATACAGAATGTTGTTCAGCAAAATGAGCTCTACAACACAGTGTTTAGTATTTATAGTTGTAATCAAACATTTCTTTAAATTTTGTGATGTACCAGAGAAATCAGAATGAGAAAATTGTCGGTTGCATCGTAACGAATGTGACGTTTTTCCTATGGTTGGTAAGGAGAGGGTTAAAGTGCTTTACAAGGGGTCCCCAGCCAACAGCAACACTTAACATGTAGAATGATACATGACGCATGTTAGACGATAATACAATTTTTGCAATACCTTTCCCATACATCTGACCATAACTTCATGAAACATCACCCGATTTACTTCAAATGAAGATTAAAATGTTCTGGGGAGCATAATATTCTTTCAGAAAATGAAAAAAAAATGCAAATCCAAAATTTTCACCTTCCGACGGATTTTGGCGTGCACTGACACATTTATAGGCAGTAGACGACGATGTAATATTTGGGCTGGAGTCATTTTGATGTTTAGAATTATCCAAATTACTTTATATCATGTTTGTAGTATTGTAAAAATAAGTGCCAATCCAAAATTTTCACCCTCCGACTGATTATATCATGCACTGACACATTACTTCCCCCCCATCCAGACCAGCCCTGGAAGCCAAAGCGACAGTCAGAAGGCGTATCTGCACCAGCAGTATCCCCCAGAGAAGTTGTTCAGGGTGACGACGACCCACAATGCCACGGACGTCATGGACATTTCCCTGACGGAGGGAATGCTGATCGGCGTCTTCAAGGAACTGGACCCCATGGGTAACAAGGACAGATGGTTTGTCGATGACGGAGGTGAGGGAAACGTAACTTCGTTTATTTTCCGTTCTTAGCCCTAATATGACATAATTATTTAAATAACCTAAGAATGACCAAATGTGATTTTAAAAGCAACACCGATTTCATGCGTACCGCAGAGGATCGTGATTCGTGGAGACAGCTGACAGGCAACGTGCTCAAGAGCACAAGCCACGATAGACGATGATGATGATATAGTTCGTCTTGATTTTTTGGGTTTTTTTTTTATGAATTTTTTAATGGATTCAATAATTAGAACAGCTAATGAAAATATAATATTATGTATTTGATGATATAGTCAATTTATTAGTATATAATTATATTGATATTTTAATATTACGTTTTAGTGTGCTTTACAGGAAATATATGACACGATATATAGTTTCAATTCATTTTTTTTTATTCCTCGTTACTTACTTATCTCCAAAAATCTCCAGTCACCAAAGGGTTTGCACCACGGCATATCCTCCGACCGATGTCCATCATATCACCCCAGGTGGAGGAAGACGTCCTGTCCATCCACTCCTACGACAGCGGCGGGGGATGCAGCGACACGGTCCCTCTCAGTCACGGGGACGGGAACCACCGACTGTCCACCGTCTCCTTGGACTCCATGGGGGGCTATACCAATCCGTTACTCAATCGCCAACAACAAAACCAACAACACCAACAACAAAACCAACAACTACAGCACGGTCATGAAAACAATCAGCATACGCTATCGTCGTCATCTTTATCCACGTCGCCTTCCTCGTCCAATCAACAGCAACAACAACCACAACAGGTGGGTGATGGGAATTTGTTATTTTCTTTTCTTTCTTTTTGTCGTATTTTTTTTTTTTTCTGATTGGGGGTCTTAGTAGCTCAGTTTGTAGAGCATTTGCTTCACAAGCTAAGGGACTGATTCGATCTGCAAGTCGAGTTTGGTTTTTTTTTTTTTTTACCCTGTCCATCAACGTGATTGGTACTGGGTCGTAGATCTGGAGAAAGTACTTTGTATAAACTACGCCTATCAAAGGTAGCAAGCATTCTTGTTGTTTCACGCTATACCAGATAACTTGTCAGGTCTAATGGTTCTGATGGACTACTACTACTACTTAACCTTGCTGACTGAGTTGGAGGTGTGGGTCCAGGAGAAGGAAGTACCTTGTCTGGACGCCGGTTTGGATCATTCTTGGTCTGGCTTCAGCTGTTCCAGCAGGATTTGGATCTAGGCTGGTATCACCTTCAGGGTCATGGCAGCGCACACGCTCCTGTACGACGGCAACGTGATGATCCTTCTCAGGAGATGTGCAGATGGAAACTTGGAAACAGTGATGCCTGCCAGATATGTCAGGCAGCCCCAGAGACCAGCGATCACATCGTCCTCCACTGTCCAGTCACTAAACTTGAAGGTGGCTACGAAACTGTCCTTACGGCGGAGGAAGACTTTAGCAGCTGGGTTGATGAAATAAATTTGGAGGTGTAGCCATACGCTACTACTACTACCTCTCTGACTGATAACTGTGTCCTAACTGTTGTAGGGGAAAGTGTCGCGTAGTAGTATGGCCTTTGCCTTGTACTCAAAAAGTACTGAGTTTGACTCCCCACCTTGTTGTGTTCCTGTATCTATCGGGCACCACCTTCTAGATGGTGGACCCGATAGGAAAGGCTGCAATCCAGCTTAACCCCCTGGTACTTTGGATACACATATAATATAAACCCATCTTTAACCTCTGCAAAAACAATTTCTTCCCCCCCCCCCCCCCAACCCCTTTTATCTCCTGTGCGGCTATGTGGTCTTGTGGTATGACACCCGCTTTCAGATCAGAAGGTCCTGGGTTTGAGCCTCGCTTGGCGCATAGTTGAGTCCTTGGAAAAGGCTCTTTACTCACATTCTCTCACCGTAGTCAGGTGTAAAACGAGTACCTGGCCGTTTACAGCGTTGTCTCTGTCCAAAAAAATTGTACTATCGCCTAACAGGCGTTATGTCCTGTCCTACATGTTAATGTTGCTGTTGACCAGGTACCCCTTGTAAAGCGCTTTGAGCATGTTTAGTGGATATTGCGATATATAAAGCTCAATTATTATTTTTTTTTTTTTTTTTCCTTGCTCCCTCCCATAGTGGGCAGGGAGGTACTTACTGTGTCTTCTATCCCCCTGTATCTGTTTTCCACCATGCTTTCTGTCTTTGTCTTGGAATGAGATTACTTGGTTTTGTACTGGCCCTAGCCGGATACCCTGGTTGAGAGGGAAACAGTTAAATGTATAGTAAGAGTTTTGGGAGATGATATTGTTTTCCTTGTAAATCATCTCCCTGTTATGCACTATATTGTTTTGTTTACATATTATATATGATTTTTAAACATTTGAGTGTTTTCCTCTTAGTTGTGACCTGGGCATGTGTCTGGATGAGACTTTTAAGTGATCTCAAACTAAGCACTTTGATAGTGTGCTCTTGGAATCTACATCTGTTCCCCATTTGAACCAATTCCCCTTTGTCTTACCTTTTCTTGGGTGCTTTAATTGTAATAAATTCTAGAACTTTTGACTATCCCATTTTCTTCCTTTTTACTGGCACTGATATGACCTTAATGTGTTGCAAGCGCCGTAAAACCCTTAAAAACAATAAAACAATAGCTATTAGGACACACCCCTCCCCCTTACACACAGACACACATCTTTAACCACTGTAACATTTTTTATTATTTTTTCCCTTTTATGCTTCTAGTATTACTACGCCCTGTATGTCTTGACTGTACCCAGGATCAATTTCAATCCCTTTCGCTTGTGAAGTGAGTGCTCTACCAATTGAGCTAGCATAACACCCCCACCCCACCCCCCACCCCTCCATCATAAACATATAAGCAAGTCTTTATCCACAGCATCCCCCCCCCCCCTCCCCCTTTTATCCTTCTAGCATTACTATGCCCTGTATGTCTTGACTGTACCCAGGATCAACTTCAATACCTTCACTTGTGAAGTGAGTGCTCTACCGTCTAGAGCTATCAGGACACACACACACACACACACACACACACACACACACACCTTTAACCTTTAACCACTGCAAAAAAAAATTTCTTTTTTTTTCACCACCCCCCCCCCCCCCCCCCCCCCTTTTTTTTTTTTTATCCCTCTAGTATTACTACGCCCTGTACGACTTCCAAGCCCGGCATTCCAACGAAGCATCTCTGGTGGCGGGGAACTACGTATCCATTCTGCAATTCCAAGACGCCGAGGGAAACTCCGAGTGGTGGTTGGTCAGCTCAGAAAGTGGCCAGGGATACGCTCCAGCAAACTATTTGGCACCCATGCCTTACAACAGTTAACTAAAGTTCTATGCTAATATTTATTTATATATATATTTTAATCAATGTGTAAAAAAAAAGTGCTAATTTTATTGCTCTACAATATTTTTTTCCCCCATAATATCTAGTTATACGCAAGTCTGTGGTTTGCACAGATAAGATTAAAGAGATCAGATAAATATAATATTGTATTATCTTTAAACGGTTTGCTCAAAAATTTTGCTCTTTAAATTTCCCCTGCGTCTCTCCAACCCCCTCCCCCTCCCCCTTTCCCTTCCCTGCAATAGAAAGGAAAGATAAATAATAAGGCCAAAAGTGTGACTATAACTTGTTGGGGTCGTGGATAGCTCATACGGTCAGGCCAAGTTGTCGTACCAGTAAGGTCGGAGGTTCGAACCCCCCATCGCCACTGTGAAGTTTTTATTCTCTGTTGTCTTCTGGCACTTTCCTACTCACTTCATTTCTTGTGACTATAACTATAACGTCACAATTCAGTAAAATCAAAATAGCAGCAACTTTGTAGGGGAAGTACCAGACGTGTACTTTTTCTACTTCCTTTTCATCCTCTTCACATAAAGCTGACGCTCAATCAGGCCATTTCTGTTGATTTTTGGACCCAAAGAAAATGCTTCTCATTTTTATTAAATTTTCTCAAAACTGTTATTTGGATTTTTTTTTTTTTTTTTTTTTTTTTTTTTAATGTTTTGGGAAGGGAGATGGGTTGTTACTTTTTTTTACATATTTTTATTAGCTTTACTTTCAATTTACAATTTCTTAAGGTCAATCGGATTGATTCATCCATCTTTGTTTTTTGGGGTTTTTAAAAGTTTGGTAATTATGTTTCTAATACTACCAAAGTTTCCTCCATTTTTCACTGTGGTGTCGTTTTTTGTTGTTGGTTTTTTGTTGTAACCAACAATATTATATTCATTTTTATATCTTGTCTTGTGTGTCGAATCTGTTATATCGACTCCACTGTTAATCCTCGAGATTCCCTGATAAACGTACCCGTGAGACAGCGAAGAACAAAATCTACAGCTTATTTCATTTGTTGCAAAATGTTTTTGATTATCATTCATTATCTCATCAATGTGAATATTGTGTACGTGTATATCTGCGTACATAGTCGTTTGTTTTCCTAATTGGCTGTGTGGCCAATGAAATTATGATTGTCTCGATAACTTTAATTTTCTCATTTTGTCATAAATATATATTTATGTGCGTGCTATGTGTGTGTGTGTGCGTGTGTTGGTAGTAGAGTATAGTACAAGTATATCTTTGATTTTTGGAGGCTGTTTGCTACATATTATGCTTGCTTCTATTTATTATTTAGTATTAATTTTTAAACTCACAATCAAAATTAACACGCGGTTGCGTCAACGTTTTTATTAAAATGGCCGATTTTTGTTTTAATTATGAGTTTCTTTATTTATATTGTTTTTTAGGTGTATTGTTTTTTGGGGTTTTCTGTTTTTAGGGTTTTTTTATCTTTATTAAATTTTTTTAAAAATTATTTATTTATTTATTTATTTATTTTTTATTTATTTATTTATTTATTATTATTTTTATTTTTTTCTTTCTTTCGGTAAAACGGTTTTTATCAAAAGTGTGTTTGAGTGTGTTTAGGCATTATTTAACATTTTACGTATATTACATTATTTGTAAGTGTTCTTGAAGCTTTATTATCCTATAAAATAAATGTTTTTTAATTTGTTATAATATAACCAATTCCATTCCATTGTTTATTCTAATTCCGTCAGTTCTCCATATCTTATTTTGTTATGATTTTGCTTGCTTTATTTTTTAGTAAACATCCATACGTTCATATCATCTAATCCTTCATCCTATATTATTACATATTATTATACATCTTTTGGCTGTGTTAGAATGAAGTTATTTATGACCTATGTATAATTGTATATCCAGCGCTTTGAAATTATGTATATTAATTTTAATTTTGTTTTCGAATTGTTGTTATTGTTTATATTATTATTATTATTATTATTATTATTATTATTATTATTATTATTATTATTATTATTATTATTATTATTATTATTATTATTATTATTATTATTATTATTATTATTATTATTATTATTACTACTACTACTACAACTACTTCTACTACACTACTACTACTACTACTACTACTACTACTACTACTACTACTACTACTACTACTACTACTACTACTATACTACTACTACTAATTCTACTACTACTACTACTACTACTATACTACTACTACTACTACTACTACTACTACTACTACTATTACTACTATAACTACTACTACTACAACTACTACTACTACTACTACTACTACGACTACTACTACTACTACAACTACTACTACAACAACAATTCTCAATTTTTATAATAATAATAATACTTTATTGCATCCCAAAATGGATATTTATTTTTTAGATTTTCATTTTAAGAATGTTTCGTGAAATTTGATCATTTCTACTATCCGATTTTCCAATTGAAATAATCAGGTCACATTTTCTTCTCATATCTTTTCATGTTTGATACAAACTATGCAACCTCTTGATTGATTTGTAAATATTGTACTTTCATCCATCACTTCAAAACGGTAATATATGTGACCCTTCGCCTCAAAACGGTATTAAGTCAGGTTGGTTAAGATGTTGAAAATTGAATTTATAGCCAGAAATATCAGACTTGTGTTGAATTTGTATGTTTTATTGAGGAGAATGGATACCATGTTTTAGGGTGCTAATGCCAACAATTTATATTTTTGACCAGTTTAACATTTAATTCGGCTTTTAAGCATCTGGTTCTTTCCGACATAATACCGTTTTGAGACGATGGGTCACATATTTTGATGAACCCGATACTAAAAAATAGATTGTAAAGTTAATTTGACTTTAAACGAAGAAAATGCCAAAAAGAAATTTATGTTTTTATATAACGCAATATGAACTCAATTTTCTCGTATTGCTTTATCAGGGGTCCCAAGCTAATAGCAACACTCAACGTGTAGAATGAGACGTGATGCCTGTTAGGCGATATATTACATTTTTTTTCCCCCAACAGACTTAATGTCAGAAAAAAAATATCAACTTCACCTGGGATCGATCTTGGTCCCCTTGTGTGTAAAGCGAATGCTCTACTATCTGATCCATCGGGACCCTTTTAGATGACTAGGATCTCATACATTTGACTTTTTCCCTATCAGTTTCTTTTTTACTGTCCTGAGTTCGAGCCTCGCTCGCCGCATAGTTAAGTCCTTGGAAAAAGCTCAACACTCACATTTTTTTTCTCACCATACTCAGGTTTAAATTGAGTACCTGGCTGTTAATAGCGTTTTCTCTGTCGAAAAAAAAATATGTAAAATCGCTTAACAGGCATCGTGTCCTGTTCTACATGTTACATGTTGCTGTTGGTCAGAGACCCTTTGTAAAGCGCTTTGAGCATGTTTAGTGGATATTGCGCTATATAAAAGCTCAAGTTTTTTTCTTAATGTCCTTTAAAAGTCATGAGCCAAGTATTTAACAAAAAGAAAAAACTTTTTCTTCAAACAACCAAACAAAGTATCAGCATCTAGTTCATTCTTGATACAATACCAGTGAGATCGGGTGGGTCACATTCATTTGCTGGGATATGCCAGCCTTCCTCCATTGCCTTAAGTGCCTTTATTTAACACCGTTGGGACAACAGTTGTACAGGAGGCGTCTTGCCTTGAACTCTCTCGAGTTTACCTTACCATGAATAAAAATCAGAACAAATTTATTTCATTTTTCATTCATATTAACTTGCGAGTGTTAACAAGGGAGATAATCTCCCTCAACCCCCCCCCCCCCCCACCACCATTAAAAATCTTCATCTGCTTCAGGGGTTTTTATTTTTGTTTTACAAAGCATAATGGTGACACCTTGTATTGTAGTTTTGTTTGTTTGGCGTTTTTTGGGGTTTTTTGTTTTTTTTAAAATATTTATTTTATTTTGCTATTAAGCAATAGTAAAATCGAGTTTTCCCCCAAATCCATAGCGGTGTAATGGTATAGGATTCTTACATTCTTACTTTTTGGAATTCGGGACGTGTCCCCAACCGCTTCACGAGCTTACATGTGCGGCGAAAGTTCGAATTCCAAAACGCGAGAGTGTAAGACATCTGTTACTCTATCCCTCAATCGATTCCGATTTCGTCATTTCTGAAAAAAAAAAAAAGACATGTTCAGAAACACTTAAATGATAATTCTTTTTTAAAAATCTAATTTTAGTGAAAGGTAATTCTTGATAATCTGACATCACAAATTATGATTGTAAACTTGATATCGTTATGCGTTGCCATTTATGGGAGAGGGGAATAATAATAATGATAATAATAATAATAATAATAATAATAATAATAATAATAATAATAATAATAATAATAATAATAATAATAATAATAATGATAATAATAATATTAATAATAATAATAATGATAATAATGATAATATAATAATGATGATAATAATAATAATAATAATAATAATAATAATAGTAACAATAATAATGTAGATTTTGCATTGTTTTCCTCTTTGAATGAAAGATATTTGGCTTTGCACACTGAAACCTGCGCAACAGTCCCTTCATTTGAATTTATTATCAAAAACCATCAATCTCTTCTAGGTGTTCATGTTAGAAGGTCTGGTGACCTAATACAATTACAGGCCTAATTTGTAACATTGTTGTAATGGACAATATTTTGCATTGGCCCATAACAAATTGGGCAATCAGATCTGCTAATAAGTACAGGTTGGTCAAAATTCCTGACTATTTCTCATCTGTTTGACTAAGTGCTAAATTACAATACAAGGACTATGCAATTCCTAAGATGTGACCTTGACACCTCAATTTGGTGTTAAACTTGAGGAATTTCAAAGCGCAATATCCACCAAATGTGCTCAAAGGTCTTTACACGTGGTCTCTAGCCAACAGCAACACTATGAACATATAGGATGAGACACATGGCACTTGTTTAGGCAATATTACTTTCTTCCACACTGTTAACGGTCAGTTACTCATTACGGTTGAGAGAATTTGAGGAAAGAGCTTTTTCCAAGGACTCAACTAAGCACCGCTCAGAGTAGGATTCGAACCCTAGACCTTCCAGTCTGAAGACGAGTGTCATACCACACGATCACATAGTCCCGCACTTTGATACAGGCTATAAAAATTAATAAACAAAAAGGAATATAACAACTTCATAAAAGAACAAAATACTAAACAAAAATGTTTCGGGCTCAAAATCCTTTTTCAGCCAACAACATATATTTTCATCATTATTTTTTTTTGTGGTTGGCTGAAGAAGGGGTTTGAGCCCGAAACGTTTCGTATTTTGCTCTTTTTCGTTCTCATTTGAAGCTGTTATATATTCATTTTTGTATATTACTGTTTCCAGTTCACCTATTCTAGCAGCTTGGTATCGCTTTGACTCTATTTATGATTGTTACTATAAACTGCTGAATGTTAAATTATTTGTCATTTTTTTCTGTAAATTGTAAATACCCTTCAGTGTCAAATGTTCACCAAGTTTCTTTAACCTATCTTTACTCTACTAACATTAATTTACACACATAAAACACTCTCAAAATGACAAAATACTATTTGTGTGTTACCTGCCACCTTATAACAGTATTATGTCAGATTGATTCAGATGCTTAAACTTTGATTTATGGTCGGGACAAAAATCTATTTTACTTACTTACTTTTTCTTGGTGCTTTACTTGTAATTCTAGAACTTTTTACTATCCCATTTTCTTCCTTTTTACTGGCGCTAATATAACCTAAATTAGTTGCAAGCGCCGTAAAACCCTTTTAAAAAAGATTTATTTTTTAAAAAAATGTTTTGAGGAGAAGAAAAATATTTTTTTTATACAATGGAATCTTGATAAACCAACTCCGCTGGACCCGAAAATTTGGTTCACTTAAAGCAAGATTGACTTTATCCATTATCAATGGAACACACTTCTTCTTCTTCTTCCGTTCAGTCCTAAAAAACTTCGTCAAATTGAAGACTGACTCGGGGTGGGGTCCCTGACCTCCCATAGTGGGCAGAGAGGTAATTGCCGTGTCTTCTGTAAACCTCTATCTGTTTTCCAACATGCTTTCTGTCTTTGTCTTGGAATGATATTACTTTTTATCCTGTTCTTGGCTAGGAGGAAACAGTCGAATGTATAGTTACAGTTTTGGGATTTGATATTTATTTCCTTGTAAATTGTCTCTCTGTTATGTACTGTTATTGTTTTATTTTTAACATATGATTTGTAAACATTTGAGTGTATTCCTCTCAGTTGGATCTTGTGCTGGTTTATGGATGAAACGTTAAGGGGATCTCAAACTAAGTACACTGATGGTGTGCTCTTGGAATCTACATCTATTCCACTTTTTGAACCATTTTCCCCATTGTCTTACTTTTTCCTCAAGTCCTTTTAATTGTGCATCTAGAATGTGTTTTTATTATCCCACATTCTTCCTTTTTATTGGCGCTGATATGACCTAAATGCGTTGCAAGCGCCGTAAAACCCTTAAAATACAAACAAATTGAATTGACTGATATGACCTTCGATATGACCTTCGAGAGTCTGGTCGTTTCAGTCTCCGATGGTGTGGAGGAGGAGGAGGAGAGACACTTAGATAAAGAACAGAAAATTTTGGACCAACACAGGGTGTTGACTTTAAGCAGAAGTTGACTTTAAGAGTGTTGATGTTAAGCGGCTTCCACTGTAACAAAAGCTAGAATTTCATAATTAATCTCATGTTCAGGTTAAAATCAGATTTTGCTATTTGGTTCACTGGGACATAATACTGTTTTGAGAGGGCAGGTCTCATATTTATATCATCTTTTTTTTTTTTTTCTATATCTTATATATTCTCCTTTTTTAAAATTGTTTTCACTTTATATATTCCATAGCTTTATTCTTTATTCTACATGAATCAATCTGTATATGTGGGCAAACGCTTATATTATTGTTATTATTATTATTATTATTATTATTATTATTATTATTATTATTATTATTTATTATTATTATTATTATTATTATTATTATTATTATTATTATTATTATTGTTATTATTATATTATTATTAT
>NC_088367.1:11600378-11607878 GCF_034508935.2 Berghia stephanieae | reverse complement strand
CCACTTCCCCTTTGTCTTCCTTTTTCTTGGGTGCTTTTATTGTAATTCTAGAATTTTTTACTATCCCGTTTTCTTCCTTTTTACAGGCGCTGATATGACTTTAGGGTGTTGCAACCGCCGTAAAACCATTAAAAACAAACACTTGAAGGTGATCTTAAACTAAATACCTACCATGTTAGTTTGCTCTCGGAATCTAGATATATTCCCTAGTTGTACCATTCCCCTTTGTCTTACTTTTACTTGTGTGCTTTCAAATGTAAATCTAGAATTTTTTTACTATTCCACTTTCTTTCATTTTTACTGGCGTTGAAATGACATGAAAGTGACGCAAGCGCTGTAAAACATTTAAAAAGGAAACAAACTTCCCAAGATCGACTCATACTTCGCAGCGCGAAGTTTAATGATTGGAAAATGCCCTTTACTTACATTATCTAACCGCACGCAGGTGTAAAATGAGTACCTGGGTGTAAAAAACATTGCCTCTGTTGGTAAAAAAAAATAAAAAATTGTAATAGTAATATCGCCTTACAACAGCTTTACATTTTTCAATATATTTCAAGTATAATTATGATCAACTTCTACAATATTGTTTCCAGTATTCGCTCTTCACAAATGCTCGAAACAATATTGTAGAGAAGTTGATCATAATTATACTTGAAATGTTTTATAAATAGCTCATTTTTATCGTAAAGTTGAGCACTATTATTTCATGGTTTTTGTTTATATATATATATATATATATATATATATATATATATATATATATATATATATATATATATATATATATATATATATATATATATATATAACAACTGTCTTGAGTCAGATTGCTTACTGTTAGAAAAGGAAAAAGAGAGAATGACAATGAAAAAAGTCCAAAGTATAAAAATTGCAAATTATTTATTTATCATTATTTACGAAAAATAACAAAAACCAAAAAGAATTGTATACAAGAAGTGTCGCATAAGCGACAGTAATACTGGAAAGTAAAATATTGTAATACTTGGGAGAAATGATCAATATTAAATAATAATAATAATTTTAAATCACAAGTAAAGAAATGGAAAAACAGCTGGCTGTCCTTAAGGAACGAACGTATCTAATTTAATTCAAATTTCCAAAATTAAATCCGACGTGCACTTGTTTTCAGGTCTGATAACCCAATTCATTATGGGCTCATTGTTGTAATGGAAATCAAAAAAAAAAAAAAAATGAAGGAAAATGTTGTGCCTTACACATTGTTAAACCAGGCCCATAATTCCGTTCGGATGTCAGACCTGCATATTTTATGTACACGTTGAATTGACACCAAAATAACATAACACCGTTTTGTGACGATTAGTCAAAAATTATTTTTATCTACGTTGTTTTGTGAATGTCGGATTTTGCATGTTGTCACCGGAGACATCAGGACGTGACTAGTACTTGAGGACGTATTCTGGATGTGTTGATTTGTACATGGATTGAAGCTGGTATGAAATGGGGGGTAACTCTCTTTGAAGGAAACGGTCTTCTTCTTTTTCTCTCTCCTTCTTCTCGTCAACAGCCACCACCTCTCCTTCAGCAGGACTCTCGTACGTGATTGGGGCCTGAAAAAAAAATAGAGACAGAAAAAAAAACAAAGCTTGAAGTTTTTATATTATAGCGAAAATGCCCAATAAAGTGCTCAAAGTGTTTTTTTTTTTAACTCACTCAATCCTAGAGATTTGTGCTGCTTTTCAAAATTGGAAAAATGTATTAAAAATGAGCATTGTACATAGATAGTTTTATTCAACTATCATTAACATGCAAAAACTAAAAACACTAGCCTTGATACTACGCCTATAATTTGTCCCATTAAAATGTAATAAATAGGCATGGGGTAAAAGTAACCCCGGTAAACTACGGATATGGTCGGTGTTAGGGTTGAGTGAGTTAAGGAGTCTAAAGCAATCATCAATAAATGAGCTGTTATAAAGCGCAATATCCACTAACGTGCTCAAAGCGCTTTACAAAGGGACCCTGATACGACAGCATCGTAACGTGTAGAACGGAACATGACGCCTGTTAGGCGATAATATAATTTTTTTTTTCGCGGCTGGACAGAGATCACTCTGTTAACGGCTAGGTACCTATAATTTACACCTGAGTGCGGTGAGAGAATGTGAGTAAAGAGCCTTTTCCAAGGACTCAGACTCAACTATTCGCCGAGCGAGGCTCGAACCCAAGACCTTCCGATCTGAAAGCGAGTATCATACCACAAGACCACATCAACACTTTAATTTTTATTTTAATACAAAGACTCCAGTAATATTGAATTGTACTTCCGCCAGATCTAACAAAGCTGGGTGTACAGGATGGTCAGAAATCAGGGCCTTCTAAAAATAGTATCGGGCCTGTCCAACCGAATTGCGCGAGTTCTCTGCTGGGCTTAAAATTTAAAACCCCGCGATATTTGATTGTCAACAAAGTTTGTGTGTACACATTACACACCACAGTTACGCTGGATTACCTGTGATACAATAATTTATCGCGTCGTTTGTTATTATTTCTGTTCATGGATATATATTCATTGTGATTGCCAATCCCACCATGATTTTGTTGTGTGTATCTTTTAAAATCTAATTTAGCAATTGAAAAATAATTTAAAGGTAATTTAAAACTATAGTGTCATCTAAGCCATCATCTGCCGTCGAGCGAAACCTTGAACTGTTGCCTTGAGTCAAAACAAAACCGGATGATCTTGTACTTGTACACATCAAAATGAAATTGTGATTGATAGTCTATTCAGTGATGCCAAAACTCCGGTTTCACCTGAAAAAACTCTGGTCTGGACAAAAAATTCCGGGTTCCGGGCAACTTCCGTCAAATTCCGGTGAGGTCAAATTCTTCCAAGGACACCCCCCCCCCCCCTTCCAACCACCACATCATCATCACTGCCACTAGAATTATAACCATCATCACTACCAACTACTACTGCAACCACCACCACATCATCACTACCACTACTACTACAACCACCACCACATCATCATCACTACCACTACCACAACTACCATCACTATTACAACCACCACCACCACATCATCATCATTACTACAACCACCACCACCACATCATCATCACTACCTCTATTACTACAACCACGACACCACATTATCACTACCACTACTACTACCCCACCACCGCCATATCATCATCACTACCACTACTACTACAATCACCACCACCACATCATCATCACGACCACTACTACTACAACTACCACCAACACCACATCATCACTACCACCACTACTACAACCACCACCACCACCATATCATCATTACCACTACTACTACAACCACCACCACCACATCATCACTACCACTACTACTACAACAACCACCACCACATCATTACCACTACTACTACAACCATCACCACCACATCATCATTACCACTACTACTACAAGCACCACCACCACATCATCATTACAACTACTACTACAACCCACTACCACCACATCATTACTAACACTACTACTACAACCACTACCACCACATCATCACTACCACTACTACTACAACGACCACATCATCATCACTACCACTAATACTACTGCAACAGCTACCACATCATCATCACTACCACTGCTACTACAACCACCACCACCACCACATCATCATTACTACCACTACTACTACAACAACAACCACTATCACATCTTCATCATCACTACCACGATTTCTACAACCACATTATCCTCACTACCACCAGTACTACAATCTCTACCATTTGATTTTGGTGCTTTACTTCATTTGAAATAAGGAAACTTTGGGATTGTATTGGCAATGTGTTTATGTAACATAGTATAATTCTAATCAGTTATCTATTTAGAACTATACAAAACGTAAACACAATGCCAAATACCATTCCAATTCCTTTTTCTTGTGTGGCGGAAATTCCTCTTTCGGCATTGAAATTCCTACGAGTGGTGTCTGAAACTCCTGTGAGCCAAATTAAAAATTGGCGTCTCTGTCTATTTATCTTAATTCTTTAAAAAAGCTCACCTATTCAATCAACATCAACATCATCTTGCTAGAAATTGTAAGTTACCATATTTAACACCATCAATACAATTCTCCTTCTCATCTCCTCCTTTTCATCAACCTCCATCCCCTTCACCTCATCATCATCATCATCATCATCATCATCATCATCATCATCATCATCATCATCATCATCATCATCAGGTACCCCCCTCCCAAATTCTAACCATTCATTTAATCACGGTATTAATCAAAGTTGCATCATTCATTTTTTCATCATCAAATTAATCGGCAATGACTGTATTACCGTTATTAAGTGAAAATATTGAAATATCACTTGCCTCCTTTACTTTCTCCGCCTCCCCCCCCCCCCCCCCCCTCACCCACTCTTCTTCTTTCCATTTGATTTTCTTTTTTGGTCCGGCATAACTAAATGAAAGATAGAGGGGAGATGAACTATAAAAGACTGCGAAAGAGAGAGAGAGAGAGAGAGTGAGAGAGAGAGAGAGAGAGAGAATAGAGAGAGAGAGAGAGAGAAACGAACAATTACTAAACGATATATATAATATATATATATATATATATAATATATAATATATATATAATTATAAAGAGAGAGAGAGAGAGAGAGAGGAGAGAGAGAGAGAGAGGAGAGAGAGAAAAAGAGATGGACGAACGACTAATAGACACGAGAGAGAGAGAGTTGGTTCGAGCGGTAGTCTGTTCGCAGAACTAAGCCCAGCAGAGAAAGTGGGTCATGCGCGGTGGCTCTGCCTATCTCTTTTGGTCGCCTCGTCAGAAATAAATATATTATCCTTAATACCCCCCCCCCCCCCCTCCCCCCTACCCACCCCAAATAGCCCAAACATCATACTTAGACTATAAACTAAAGTTTCAACATTTAAACCATCCCGAAATAAATACGTTTTGAGGCGGTGAGTAACATAATGCTTTGTTTCATTAAGGACAACCCACCTGTGTTATGTAAGCCCATGAGCATGGGAGATTCAATGAATAATAAATTTATCTGCCGTAAGAAACGGAAATGATTTTTTTATAAGCGTTTCTTTCCCCTTCTTGGGTGTTAAAATTGGATCTTTACAAGTGAGATCATGGCGGTGGTACATCAATATGTTACATGAAACAGTGAATGACATAATGAGTCGGATGATGAAAGGTTTGAACTGAGATATTTGTTTGTTATAAGAAAAATATAATAGAAGGTAATAAGTGTCTACATCCATTATGTGAACGCAAAATATATAGCGTGTCTGCCTCTTACTCATGAAGCACGGTAGAAACGGGCGTCTACGTCGATAAGGTGCATTATGATTGGTCATTTGACGTTGGAATCGCTATTTGGCCATCCTATTGCAAATGTATTTGCACGCACCTACATACTTCATTAGCGGACCTATTTTTGATTGTTGATGTTCAAAAGATTCGTCTCGATCTTTGTTAATTTTCACAATACAGTATGCAAGTATAATATATGATGCACATCTATAGATTTATATATATATATATATATATATATAAATATATATATTTATATATAAATAATATATATAATTATACCCTTCCACCACGACATCATAAGATACGTCGCCTAGCATTGCACGAAGGAATATAGATAATTCATCAAACAAGATGTCTGAAGTCAACAGGAATCACCCATGTTGTCCAAGTGAGCAAATGGGGTTTAATAATCCTGCTCAAGGAAAAAAAACGAAAGTGCCTGAGGCGGGGCTCGAACCCTGGACCTTCCGGTCAAAGTGCAATGCCTTATCCAATCGGTCACACACACACACATAAATATATATATAATATATATAAATATATATATATATATATATTTATATATATATATATATATATATATATATATATATATATATTGATGATGATGATGAAAACGATTGTTTCGCTAAAAATACGTTAGTGAATTCATGATTATATATATATATTATATAATATATATATATATATATATATATATATATAATATAATAAATATATATAATATATATATATAATATATAATATATATAATATATATATATATATTATAATCGAATGGCTTATTGTTCCAACTCGCCTGCATGTTGATTCTGACTGGGTTGCTCCACGGCCAGGAGGCTGTGGAGGGGGTTGGGGGTCGGTCGGAGGTCGATTCAGATATCCATTCGGATGAACTACTAGTAGGATCTTGACCCAAAGGCATTCTGGGAACGAACCGAAATTGACGACACTCAGCTTTTTGTTATTGGTTTTAGCCAGCCATTTTTATGAGTTGTTCTCACTAAATTCTATCAATCAGACAATAAACGGTCGTGACTTACAGTTTTGTGTGTTGATAACAACAAGAGATGAAGTGAGTAGGACAGTGTCAGAAGACAATAGAGAATACAAATTTCGCGGCGGTGATGTGGGTTTGAACCCGCGACCTTACTGGTACGACAACTCCGCCTGGCCTGTAGAGCGTGACTCTACCGTATGAGCTATCCACGATCCCAAAAGAGATCGTCTCTAACCCTAGTCATTATTAGAGCCCTCTTTTTTCCCCGACTACTTGAGATCGCGGGTCCAACACACAACCTCCGAGAAGTTAGTTGGCCAGCAATTAAGCTTAATAGCCAATATTCTCAATACAAACATTTAACATAGAAACAATTGAGACATTGAGTATGCTCCGGTATTTGGGGTGAATTTTTAATTCAGAAAAGTGAGTGGAGCAGGCCTTATGTTGATAACAACAAGAGATGAAGTGAGTAGGACCAGTGCCAGAAGACAGAGAATAAAAAATTCGCGGCGGTGATGGGGGTTTTGTGTGTAGGTACGTTATATCCGCTGGCGGAGTGCTGTGAGTAATTTACCTAATCGGACAGCAACAGTAGAGAGAGGACATGCTGGGACCCAAAACAAATCCCTAGGGGGACCCCAATTTTAACGGGATGGTTGGACGGAACTCCTTTGAACAGAACAGCTGAGATCTTCTAAAACTTAACTTTTGAACCAATCGACAACCAAAGAACCCCCCCCCCCCCCCCCCCCCCCCACCCCCGCAAAAAAAAAAATAATAAAAAAATAAAACAAACAAAACAAAAAACTGCCAACAAAACAACTTAAAAAAAGCGTTATAAAATCTCTTACCCCAAATATGCTGTCCTGATGATTGATGTTCAAGGTCTGTGGTTTGAGGTCGCTGAAAGGTAAAATAAAAAAATAATGTATATGAAAAATAACATAAGCTTTTATACAGCATAGTTTCCACTCAATGTGCTCAAAACGTGCGGCTATGTGGTCTAGTGGTATGACACATGCTTTCGGGATCGTAAGGTCCTGGGTTCGAGTCTCGCTCGGCGCATAGTTGAGTCCTTGGAGAAGGATCTTTACTCACATTCATCACCGTACTCAGGTGTAAAATAGAGTACCTGGCTGTTAACAGATTGTCTCCGTCCGAAAAAATTTTAATATCGCCTAAGG
>NC_088367.1:11598790-11600278 GCF_034508935.2 Berghia stephanieae | reverse complement strand
ATGTAATTTTTTTTTAAAAAATTAATTTTGGAAAGGTAATTCTTGATAATCTGACATCACAAATTATGATTGTAAACTTGATATCGTTATTGCGTTACCATTTATGGAGAGTATAATGATATAATAATAATAATAATATAATATAATATAATATAATAATAATAATAATAATAATAATAATAAAAATAATAATATAATAATAATGATAATAATATTAATAATAATGATAATAATAATATTAATAATAATAATAATGATAATAATAATAATAGTAACAATAATAATGTACATTTTGCATTGTTTTCCTCTTTGAATGAAAGATATTTGGCTTTGCACACTGAAACCTGCGCAACAGTCCCTTCATTTGAATTTATTATCAAAAACCATCAATCTCTTCTAGGTGTTCATGTTAGAAGGTCTGGTGACCTAATACAATTACAGGCCTAATTTGTAACATTGTTGTAATGGACAATATTTTGCATTGGCCCATAACAAATTGGGCAATCAGACCTGCTAATAAGTACAGGTTGGTCAAAATTCCTGACTATTTCTCATCTGTTTGACTATTAGCTAAATCAACTTACAATACAAGGACTATGCAATTCCTAAGATGTGACCTTGACACCTCAATTTGGTGTTAAACTTGAGCATTTTCATAGCGCAATAGCCACCAAATGTGCTCAAAGGTCTTTACACGTGGTCTCTAGCCAACAGCAACACTATGAACATATAGGATGAGACACATGGCACTTGTTTAGGCATATTACTTTCTTCCACACTGTTAACGGTCAGTTACTCATTACGGTTGAGAGAATTTGAGGAAAGAGCTTTTTCCAAGGACTCAACTAAGCACCGCTAGAGTAGGATTCGAAACCTAGACCTTCCAGTCTGAAGACGAGTGTCATACCACACGATCACATAGTCCCGCACTTTGATACAGGCTATAAAAATTAATAAACAAAAAAGGAATATAAAACTTCATAAAAGAACAAAATACTAAACAAAAATGTTTCGGGCTCAAAATCCTTTTTCAGCAACAACATATATTTTCATCATTATTTTTTTTTGTGGTTGGCTGAAGAAGGGGTTTGAGCCCGAAACGTTTCGTATTTTGCTCTTTTTCGTTCTCATTTGAAGCTGTTATATATTCATTTTTGTATATTACTGTTTCCAGTTCACCTATTTAGCAGTTGGTATCGCTTTGACTCTATTTATGATTGTTACTATAAACTGCTGAATGTTAAATTATTTGTCATTTTTTTCTGTAAATTGTAAATACCCTTCAGTGTCAAATGTTCACCAAGTTTCTTTAACCTATCTTTACTCTACTAACATTAATTTACACACATAAAACACTCTCAAAATGACAAAAATATA
This sequence comes from Berghia stephanieae, assembly GCF_034508935.2. Lineage (NCBI taxonomy): Eukaryota > Metazoa > Mollusca > Gastropoda > Nudibranchia > Aeolidiidae > Berghia > Berghia stephanieae. The sequence goes on along the minus strand of NC_088367.1, from coordinate 11,598,901 downwards.
TTTGTGTGTTACTGCACCTTATAACAGTATTATGTCAGATTGATTCAGATGCTTAAACTTTGATTTATGGTCGGGACAAAAATCTATTTTACTTACTTACTTTTTCTTGGT
>NC_088367.1:11583790-11593790 GCF_034508935.2 Berghia stephanieae | reverse complement strand
TTTTGACAGGGGATATTTTTTTCCTGTAAATCCTCTGCCTGTTTGTTCTTGGTTATTTATAATTTAGCTTATGATGATATCTTTAGGTTATGATTTTGATTGACATTTGTACTATTTTTGTTAGATTGCTTGTTTTTTTGTTTCAGCGGTCTCTCATATAACCTCAATTGTGTTGGAAGAGACCTAAAGCAACAAACAAACAAAAAAGAAATGGAAAAACAGCTGGCTGTCCTTAAGGAACGAACGTATCTAATTTAATTCAAATTTCCAAAATTAAATCCGACGTGCACTTGTTTTCAGGTCTGATAACCCAATTCATTATGGGTCATTGTTGTAATGGAAATCAAAAAAAAAAAAAATGAAGGAAAATGTTGTGCCTTACACATTGTTAAACCAGGCCATAATTCCGTTCGGATGTCAGACCTGCATATTTTATGTACACGTTGAATTGACACCAAATAACATAACACCGTTTTGTGACGATTAGTCACAAATTATTTTTATCTACGTTGTTTTGTGAATGTCGGATTTTGCATGTTGTCACCGGAGACATCAGGACGTGACTAGTACTTGAGGACGTATTCTGGATGTGTTGATTTGTACATGGATTGAAGCTGGTATGAAATGGGGGGTAACTCTCTTGAAGGAAACGGTCTTCTTCTTTTTCTCTCTCCTTCTTCTCGTCAACAGCCACCACCTCTCCTTCAGCAGGACTCTCGTACGTGATTGGGGCCTGAAAAAAAAATAGAGACAGAAAAAAAAACAAAGCTTGAAGTTTTTATATTATAGCGAAAATGCCCAATAAAGTGCTCAAAGTGTTTTTTTTTTTTTAACTCACTCAATCCTAGAGATTTGTGCTGCTTTTCAAATTGGAAAAATGTATTAAAAATGAGCATTGTACATAGATAGTTTTATTCAACTATCATTAACATGCAAAAACTAAAAACACTAGCCTTGATACTACGCCTATAATTTGTCCCATTAAAATGTAATAAATAGGCATGGGGTAAAAGTAACCCGGTAAACTACGGATATGGTCGGTGTTAGGGTTGAGTGAGTTAAGGAGTCTAAAGCAATCATCAATAAATGAGCTGTTATAAAGCGCAATATCCACTAACGTGCTCAAAGCGCTTTACAAAGGGACCCTGATACGACAGCATCGTAACGTGTAGAACGGAACATGACGCCTGTTAGGCGATAATATAATTTTTTTTTTCGCGGCTGGACAGAGATCACTCTGTTAACGGCTAGGTACCTATAATTTACACCTGAGTGCGGTGAGAGAATGTGAGTAAGAGCCTTTTCCAAGGACTCAGACTCAACTATTCGCCGAGCGAGGCTCGAACCCAAGACCTTCCGATCTGAAAGCGAGTATCATACCACAAGACCACATCAACACTTTAATTTTTATTTTAATACAAAGACTCCAGTAATATTGAATTGTACTTCCGCCAGATCTAACAAAGCTGGGTGTACAGGATGGTCAGAAATAAATATATTATCCTTAATACCCCCCCCCCCCCTCCCCCCTACCCACCCCAAATAGCCCAAACATCATACTTATGACTATAAACTAAAGTTTCAACATTTAAACCATCCCGAAATAATACCGTTTTGAGGCGGTGAGTAACATGAATGCTTTGTTTCATTAAGGACACCCACCTGTTGTTATGTAAGCCCCATGAGCATGGGAGATTCAATGAATAATAAATTTATCTGCCGTAAGAAACGGAAATGATTTTTTTATAAGCGTTTCTTTCCCCTTCTTGGGTGTTAATAATTGGATCTTTACACGTGAGATCATGGCGGTGGTACATCAAATATGTTACATGAAACAGTGAATGACATAATGAGTCGGATGATGAAAAGGTTTGAACTGAGATATTTGTTTGTTATAAGAAAAATATAATAGAAGGTAATAAGTGTCTACATGCCATTATGTGAACGCAAAATATATAGCGTGTCTGCCTCTTACTCATGAGAGCACGTAGAAACGGCGTCTACGTTCGATAAGGTTGCATTATGATTGGTCATTTGACGTTGGGAATCGCTATTTGGCCATCCTATTGCAAAATGTATTTGCACGCACCTACAGACTTCATTAGCGGACCTATTTTTGATTGTTGATGGTTCAAAAGATTCGTCTCGATCTTTGTTAATTTTCACAATACAGTAGTGCAAGTATAATATATGATGCACATCTATAGATTATATATATATATATATATATATATATATATATATATATATATATATATATATATATATATATATATACCCTTCCACCACGACATCATAAGATATCGTCGCCTAGGCATTGCACGAAGGAATATAGATAATTCATCAAACAAGATGTCTGAAGTCAACAGGAATCACCCATGTTGTCCAAGTGAGCAAATTGGGGGTTAATAATCTTGCTCAAGGAAAAAAACGAAAGTGCCTGAGGCGGGGCTCGAACCCTGGACCTTCCGGGTCAAAGTGCAATGCCTTATCCAATCGGTCACACACACACACACATATATTATATATATATATATATATATATATATATATATAATATATATATATATATATATATATATATATATATTATATATATATATATATATATATATATATATATATTATATAATATATGATGATGATGATGAAAACGATTGTTTCGGCTAAAAATACGTTAGTGAATTCATGTATATATATATATATATATATATATATATATATATATATATATATATATATATATATATATATATATATATATATATATATATCGAATGGCTTATTGTTCCAACTCGCCTGCATGTTGATTCTGTATCTGGGTTGCTCCCACGGCCATGGAGGTCTGTGGAGGGGGTTGGGGGTCGGGTCGGAGGTCGATTCAGATATCCATTCGGGATGAACTACATAGTAGGATCTTGACCCAAAGGCATTCTGGGAACGAACGAAATTGACGACACTCAGCTTTTTGTTATTGGTTTTAGCCAGCCATTTTTATGAGTTGTTCTCACTAAATTCTATCAATCAGACAATAAACGGTCGTGACTTACAGTTTTGTGTGTTGATAACAACAAGAGATGAAGTGAGTAGGACAGTGTCAGAAGACAATAGAGAATACAAATTTCGCGGCGGTGATGTGGGTTTGAACCGCGACCTTACTGGTACGACAACTCCGCCTGGCCTGTAGAGCGTGACTCTACCGTATGAGCTATCCACGATCCCAAAAGAGATCGTCTCTAACCCTAGTCATTATTAGAGCCCCCTTTTTTCCCCGACTACTTGAGATCGCGGGTCCAACACACAACCTCCGAGAAGTTAGTTGGCCAGCAATTAAGCTTAATAGCCAATATTCTCAATACAAACATTTAACATAGAAACAATTGAGACATTGAGTATGCTCCGGTATTTGGGGTGAATTTTTAATTCAGAAAAGTGAGTGGAGCAGGCACTTATGTTGATAACAACAAGAGATGAAGTGAGTAGGACAGTGCCAGAAGACAGAGAATAAAAATTTCGCGGCGGTGATGGGGGTTTTGTGTGTAGGTACGTTATATCCGGCTGGCGGAGTGCTGTGAGTAATTTACCTAATCGGACAGCAACAGTAGAGAGAGGACATGCTGGGACCCAAAACAAATCCCTAGGGGGACCCCAATTTTAACGGGGATTGGTTGGACGGAACTCCTTTGAACAGAACAGGCTGAGATCTTCTAAAACTTAACTTTTGAACCAATCGACAACCAAAGAACCCCCCAACCCCCGCAAAAAAAAAAAAATAATAAAAAAATAAAACAAACAAAACAAAAACTGCCAACAAAACAACTTAGAAAAAAAGCGTTTATAAAATCTCTTACCCCAAATATGCTGTCCTGATGATTGATGTTCAAGGTCTGTGGTTTGAGGTCGCTGAAAGGTAAAATAAAAAAATAATGTATATAAAAAATAACATAAGCTTTTATACAGCATAGTTTCCACTCAATGTGCTCAAAACGTGCGGCTATGTGGTCTAGTGGTATGACACATGCTTTCGGATCGTAAGGTCCTGGGTTCGAGTCTCGCTCGGCGCATAGTTGAGTCCTTGGAGAAGGATCTTTACTCACATTTCATCACCGTACTCAGGTGTAAAATGAGTACCTGGCTGTTAACAGATTGTCTCCGTCCGAAAAAATTGTAATATCGCCTAACAGGCGTCATGTCCCGTCCTACATGTTAAATGTTGCTGTTGGCCAGGGACCCCCTGTAAAGCGCTTTCAGCACGTTTAGTGAATATTGCGCTATATAAAAGCTTAACTTTTTTAAAAACGCTTTATTGGTGGCCCGAAGGCAACGACAAAATTTAACATGTAAGACACGATTTGACGCCTGTAGGGCAATAGTACAATTCTCTTTTTATATATATCGACAGATATTACACACGGTGAGTTACTGGCCAGGTACTTATTTTGCACCTGAGTACGGTGAGATACTATGAGTAAAGAACCTTTCCCAAGGAGTCAACTTAGATCCACCAAGATCGGGATTCGAATCAGAGACTGCCCAGCTTTTACGCCATCTCTTAACTCACCCAACCTTAAAACCGACTATATCCGTAGTTTACCCGTAGTTACTTTTACCACCCCATGCCTATTTATTGCATTTTTCCGAGACACATTATAAGCGTAGTATCAAAGCTATTGTTTTTAGTTTTTAAATGTTAATGATAGCTGAATAAAACTATCTATGAAGTCCTACATGCTCATTTTTAATAGATCTTTTCCAATTTTGAAAAGTAGCAAAAATCTCTAGAATTGAGTGAGTTAACTCTTTGAATTCAAATCAAAGGGGAAATAATCCAAAAAGTAGTAATTCTGAGGCATGGGGCCTGAATTTATCCCGGTTTCCATAGCATGCAACGGACAGTAACAATTGCTTACTACCTTTGGATAGGACGCTATGTTTATCGCAAAGTACTTTTCGCCAGATCTAACTGACCCAGTTACCCAACCAACTACTCACTGCTGAGTGGAAAATGAGATCAGAAAAAAAATCTCGGCTATAACCCGGAATCGATCTCGGTCGGTCCCTTTGCGTGTGAAGCGAGTGTTCTACCTACTGAGCTATCGTGACGCCCCCCCCCCCCCCCCCCCCCCCAAAAAAAAATCAATGTGAAATTCTTGAACAAATTTATTATTTGAGACCTCAAGCGTGACAGTTTGAGAAAATTTAAAAGAGAAATTAATCGATTCCTTTACATTGTTATCGCTTTTGTTAGTTTTATCGTTATTCTTGTCATTGTTTGTCTTCTGTAAAATCGATATCCAATACCTGTCATTGTTTGCATATTCAATATCGGACGAAATCGATTCAAATAACAAATCGATACAATATCGATTAATTTAATTTTGTAATGTTTTCTTTTATTAACATTTTCATTTCGGCCGAGCAAGCAAGGCTTATCAACTATCGAATAGAAATTGCAATGAATTGAAATTTACAACTGGTGGGAAATAATGAACCGCCATTCGTATACAAACAATTATAGACAATTATATTATTTGGATTGGAAGAGTTCGAATGGGTGCGTTGCCAGATAGAACTACTCTGGGTTTTATTTATAACCAGTTAACTACCGTAGCGTAGACATCGGAAACTTATAGTCTGACACTGACCAAAAAATGACGTCAAAAGACAAGTCTTTTGCCACAAAAGAAAACAAATCGTGAGTTGTATTCAATAATTCAACCAATGGGACTACTTGATTCCATGAGCACTACTAACGACAACTCACTAGGCGGTGCAAAAAAAACAACAAAAACAACAAATAATAAAGTCTTTTTGGGTTTCAGTGTCAGGCTATAAGTTAACGATGGCTGCGAGCGCAGCCATCGTAAACTTGTAGCCTGCCACTGACCAAAAAATGACGTAAAAAGACAACAAATCGTGAGTTATTTTCAGTGGTTCAACCAATGAAATAACTTGTTTCCTTGAGCTCTACTAACGACAACTCACCAAACGCTACACAAACCTTAAAAAAATGACGTCAAACTATAAGTCTTAGAGGCTTCTAGTGTCAGACTATAAGTTAACGGCTACTGCCGTACTGTGCAAAGGCATGTGTTCAAAAATTTGGTCAGATAAATACTTCCTTCAAATATCAATCAATTTATATGGCATTCACCTTGGCAAAAAGTCTCAAACCTAGGACGTCGCCGGCCCCCATCTTGGCAAAAACTAAACCTTATCAACCAGGAATATACACTAAAAACAAGTCTGGTTGTACATTCAATAGACACCTAGATAACCACGCCTCTCGGACAGTCATTATAATTGGATTGAATAGTCTGATGTCACGTCGCCCAGCAACGGCGGTTCTAAACAAAGTCTGTACTTTTTATTCTTCATGCTGGCTAGAACTTTTCATATGTCTTGTGATCAGAATGTGTAAAAGTCAAAATATGATCAGATTTATAATGGTTTTTTTTTCCTCTGGATACGCTTTTATGCTCGTCGGAGAATTATTTCATAATGGCGTCCACATATTGTTCCGATAGTTTAGAGCCAGTTACTAAGTTACCAGGCGTCATTACGAGGGAAGTTGAAGCGTATTAAGGCAGATTTAAGCTTTACCATTTAACAACACAAATAAATTTCTTTTCTCTGGTGCCATTGTCAACAAAGACAGATTAACAATTTTTAATTCAATAAAACAATAAATGTCGAGCCTCACTCGGCGCATAGTTGAGTCCTTGGAAAAGGCTCCTTACTTAAATTCTCTCACCGTACTCAGGTGTAAAATGAGTACATGGCTGTTAACAGCGTTGTCTCTGTCGGGAAAAAAACTGTAATATCGCCTAACAGGCGTCAATGTCTCGTTCTACATGTTACGTGTTGCTGTTGGTCAGGGACCTCTTGTAAAGCGTTTTGAGCACATTTAGTGGATATTGCGCTATATAAAAGCTCTTTTGTGACCAATCGTCTCAAAACGGTATTATTTCGGGATGATCGAGATGTTATAAAGTCAAATTAAATTTAAACTGGTCAAAATTTTGAATGATCGCTAATTATCACAATAAAATATGATATTCAATCTCCTAAATAAAACATGAAAACTCAACGCAAGTCTGATATTTCTGGCTATAATTCCCTTTTCAGCATATTTATCATCCCGACATAAAACCGTTTTGAGGCGAGGGGTCACATTTATTTTTAAAAATGACCTTACTCTGCTGTTGCTTCCTTTTCTACGGCAGGCTTGTGGTCCGCCATTTTGGTATTCTGGGAACTAATCCGATTGGCCCAGGCTTGCTATTGTCTGCAAGAAACAAATTAATCAATAGATTTAATCAATCGGAAATGATCTTTGAACTTCCATTGTCGTTAGACTAGTAGTTCCAATTACAACTTGTGATACACCTCTGATCCCGGTTTTGTGTCTTTGACGAATAGATAGTTCGAAGTTGACGTCACTCAGGTCTTTGTTATTGTTTATTTATTTTCTTTTTTTTTTCTTTTTTGCCATCCGTGTTTATGAGTAGTTATCACTTAACTGTATTAAACAGTCTATAAAAGTTCATGCTTAACATAGTTTTGTATGTTGGTCCGTTATACTTCCTGATGGCAATGATGTGAGCTTCTTAGCCAAGTGCATTCTATCTATACACTTTGTTTAAAAAGAAAAAGAAAAGCGCCTTTCGCCACGGCAAAGTTAAATACCGTCGCTTAGGAATTACATGAAGGAATACAGATATTCCATCAAACAAGATGTCTGATGTCAACAGGAATCACACATGTTTTTACAGGGAAATACCGTCTCCTAGGCATTCCACGAAGGAATATAGATAATCCACCAAAACAGGATGTCTGATGTCAACAGGAATCACCCGTGTTGTCCAAGTGAGATACCGTCGCCTAAGCATTCCATGAAGAAATAATATAGATAATCCATCAAACAAGATGTCTGACGGCAACATGAATCACGCATGTTGTCACAGTGAGATACCGTCGCCTTAGCATTCCATGAAGGAATAATATAGATAACTCATCAAATAAGATGTCTGATGTCAACAGGAATCACCCGTGTTGTCACAGTGAGATATCGTCGCCTAAGCATTCCATGAAGGAATAATATAGATAACTCATCAAATAAGATGTCTGATGTCAACAGAAACCACCCATGTTTTTACAATGAGATACCGTCTCTTAGGAATTACATGAAGGAATATAGATAATCCATCAAACACGATGTCTGATGTCAACAGGAATCACCCATGTTGTCCAAACGAGCATATTGGGAGTTAATAATCCTGCTCAAGGAAAAAAAAAAACGAAAGTGCCTGAAGCCGGGTTCGAACCCGGGACCTTAATGATAATAATAATAATAATAATAATAATAATAATAACAACAACAAAAATAATAATAATATAATAATAATAATAATAATAATAATAATAATAATAATAATAATAATAATAATAATAATAATATAATAATAATAATAATAATAATAATAATAATAATAATACAATAATAATAATAATAATAATAATAATAATAATAATAATGATAATATAATAATAATAATAATAATAATAATAATAATAATAATAATAATAATAATAATAATAATAATAATAATAGAGCGCACGGTATCCTCAACAGTGAGGCTCTTGGTGCTTCCGGATCATAGTGCAATGCCTTAACCACTTGACCACTTTGACCCCCCCCCCCCCGACCCCCACTCCCCCACTGTACAAAGCTTACCTTTTAAAACTTGGTTGTGAATTCGAACCCTGCTATAGATAGTATGCGCTTGGCAAAGAAGCTCACAACATTGCCACCCGGAAGTATAACGGACCAACACACAAAGCTATGTGTAACCTTGAACGTTTATCGTCTGGTTAATACAGTTTAGTGAGAACTACTCATGAACACGGATGGTAAAAGCAATAACAAAGACCCAGTGACGTTAACTTCATTCTATCTAAAGGCAATGATGTGGGGAAGCGTGGCTCAGCGGTACGGTTTTTGCTTACTACCCGAAAGGTACCGAGTTCGACTACCCACCTCATTGTGTGGGTCTTGAGCAAGTCACCTTGCCTTAGCTCACTTTGCGGGGCTGCACTGCGGCTGACACCTGGGTTATTCCAGCCTTTCCTTGGACTAGACCCTCAAGACATAATATCATTTCCCCTTGGGGATGAATAAAGGGAACTTATTTATTATTCATCTATTATACCGTCAGGCTTGTGGATACCCTTTCTATTTAGAGGCATAAATCGCAGTTCGCATCCCGCCGCTGTGGCCATCTCATTGCTTTTCCTAGAGAGAGAAAGAGACTTAGCCTCTATTGCTCATTTTGCGGAGCTACACTGCGGCATACGACTGGGTTATCTAGGTCTTATTTTGTCTTTACCCTAAAGACAGATTTAATCTTGGGATCAATCAAAAGAATTCTTTTCTCTCTGCATTGTTTAATCGTTTGTTCTATCCTATAGAAGTATGCACTTGGCTAAGAAGCTCACAACATTGCCATCCAGAAGTATAACGGACCAACACACAAAACCATAAACGTTTATAGTCTGGTAAAGGGGCAGGGGGGGGGGGGACACCTTAAATATCGATTTTTGGGTCAAAATATAAAATTTCAGTTTTTTGTTTATTATCAAAGAACAATCACTTTTTCACATATTTTCAGAACTGAGATGGTGATTTTGATAATATATATATATATATATATATATATATATATATATTATATATATATATATATATATATATATATATATATATATATATATATATATATATATATACATACATACATATATATATATATATATATATATATATATTATATATATATATATATATGTGAGAATTACTCATAAATGCGGATGGCAAAAATACAGTAACAAAGACCTGGGTGACGTCAACGTCATTCTATCTATTCTAAGCCATTTCCATACTCTGGCAACGTTTTAATATCAAATTTAACTCCCTCCTTACTGACTGATCATTTTCAAG
>NC_088367.1:11571290-11576290 GCF_034508935.2 Berghia stephanieae | reverse complement strand
ACTTTGTCACCAATCTCAAATTTTCTTGACTTGCTTTTTCGATCGGAGTATTCCTTGTATTTCTCTGCTTTTTTAGTGACGGATTCCTGTGCTAGCTTACATGTATCCTCTATTCTGTCTTTCAGGTTTCTTACATATTCGTAAGCAAACATAATTTCGTTATTGTCCTCCTCATTCCCTTTACAAATGTCGGCTACTATATTGATCGGGCCGCGAGGTGATCGTCCATACATCAACTCAAATGGGGAGTAGCCTGTAGATTCTTGGGGTATTTCTCTATATGCAAATAGGATTGCTGGTAAGTATCTGTCCCAATCATCTGGTTTTTCTGCTGACACTTTTCTTAACATATTCTTTAGAGTGCCATTAAATCTTTCACAAAGACCATTTGCTTGGGGGTGGTAGGGAGTTGTGAATGAGTGTTGTATTCCCATGAGTTTCATGGTTTCATGCATCATATGTGATGTAAATTGGGGTCCATTGTCCGACAGTATCTCATTTGGTATGCCTATTCTAGTAAAAATTGTCATCAATGCTTCAGCTATGTGATCCGATGTAGTTGATTTCAATGCTATCGCTTCTGGCCACCTGGTTGCGTAATCGACTAGTGTTAGTATGTGTGTATGGTTTCTATCTGATTTTGTTAAAGGGCCTATAATGTCAATTGCAACTTTTTGAAAAACTTTTTCAATAACTGGGGTTGTCTCTAATGGCAATCTCGGTATTCTGCCTTTTGCGACTCTTCTTTGACATGTGTCACAAGATTTCACATATTCTCGGACGTCTTTAGTAATTCCAGGCCATGTGAAATTCTCGGATATTCTCTTCAATGTGGAAGAGCTCCCAAGATGTCCAGAGGTTATTGAATCGTGCGCTATTCCAAGGATTTTGTTTCTGTAAATACTCGGCGTGACCAGTTGTTTAGCTATTTTGTTTCTTTTCCTATGTAACCTGAACAGAATATCTTTTTCAATGATGTATTCAACTTTTGATTTCGTCCCTTTGTTTGCGATATTGAAATATGAAGTTAAAGTCGGGTCCTTTTTCTGTTCTTCAATGAACGTGTTCCTGTCGAATTGTTGTGGTTCAAGAGAAATAGTCATTGGCTTCTCTGTTGTCTTAGTCATCTTTCTTGTTTCTGCTAGACAAGCTGTTTCTTGGGTCAATGACCATTCTTTTACATCTGTTGGGTTGTCTTTAAGACCTTTTATATTGCCAACAATAACATCAGCGACGGGGTTGGGAAGTATACAGCATTCCACTATTCCTGTATAGTATGGGGTTTCTATGTACACGTTAGCTGTTTCAAAGGTTTCGACTGTGCCACTGAATGTGATGCATTGTACCGTTTTTCCAGTTTTGTCTTCGTCATTGATCAAAGATGCTTTTATTCCTACTGTACTGCATCCTGTGTCTCTCAATATTTTGCAATCAGTTCCATTAGCTTTGCCTTCACAAAAAAATAGCGATCCTGATTTGTGAGTTTGTGTTAAAAGTGACATACCTTTCACGCAATACACATTTATATTTTCTCCTGACATTACTCGTGTCTGATTGTTTACACCTGTTTGGAGTGATGCATTTGCAGTTTCTTTTGGATATCCCACGATTTTGTAACATTTGTCTGCTGTGTGGCCTTTCATTCCACAATATTGACATTTAATTATAGGTTTGTTGGTTTTCTTATACTCAGTATTATTGTCAGTGCTATTTCTTGTTTTGTTTTGATAGGGTCGGCTATGGTCTCTATTGAACTGTTTGTTCCATGGTTTGTTACTATGGTCATCCTGTTTCACTTGCGTGTTCCGAGTGATTGATCGGCTCGTCCTATTTGAGTACTGAACTTTAGGTGTACCTGGACTCTGAGCAGCAGCAGCGTAGTATGGTTCCTTCAATGTTCTGCTAAGGGGTGTCAATGGATGTGCGCTGTTAAAGTTTTCTGCGTAGATTTTTAATTTGTCCAAGTTTTCTGGCTTTCTTTCTTTAAAGAATGCGACTAAATCTGGGTTGCAAGCTTGATAGATTCGATTCTTCAGCGTGAGATAGTAAAGGCCTGCAAAGTCGTCTTGTTTTACGTTTGCCAACTCAAGCCACCGATTTAGAAATTGAGTAATTCGGTTCACGAATGTATTAAAGTCTTCTCCACTTTCCGGTTTTGCAGTGTGAAACCTTTCCTGGTAACATCTTCCGTTAATCTAAATCTTTTTAGTAGAGCGTCTTTAATTTTACCATAATCATCTGCATCTTCAGTTGTTAAGGTATAGAAAACTTTTAGCGGTTCTCCAGATAAGCAGTTAATCAAGGCTGTGGCCCATTTGCTTTCTGGCCAACGATAACCTTTAGCCTGAACTTCGAATCGGTGTAAGAAGGATTCTAGACAGTCTGAGCGTTCATCGTATGTTGGCATGCGTGGAAGTTTCACGAAAAATTCATCACTATTATTATGTTTTCTTTCATGACCGGTTTTTGTTTTTTCAATTTCCAGCATCGTTTGGGTCCTTTTGGTTTCTTCTTCTGCTAAAGCTATTTGTCTTTTTAGTTCCCTTTCTTGGGCTCTTTCTTCTCGTTCTTCTCTGCGTATTCTTTCTTCGTGCTCTTTTTCTTCTCTACGAATTCTTTCTTCGTTTTCTTCTCTACGAATTCTTTCTTCATTTTCTTCTCTACGAATTCTTTCTTCTTTTTCTTCTTTTATTTTCTCTTCGCACCATGAAAATATCCTTTCCTGGGGTATTTCTAAGTCCTTTGCGAGACTTAAGTATCTTTATATGCTTCCATTTTTGCAATAAATTAGTTACGATGTTTTATATATATTATATTGACAGGATACTGTTACTGACTGTTTTATTTATTTACACTTACTGGAATGAACTGTTCTATTTTTAGAAATCTCTCTCTCTCTTATTTCAACTTATTATGTATGTTGAATTTGATGCCTTTTATTGTTATATCTTATAAAGCAATGTGTCAATACAATGCGGAGTTATTATGACTTGTGTCAATAACAATGTGTCAATTGCGTGTACTCTAAACTATGTTACTACGAGAAAGGTATCACCAATGTGTGTGACTCGTCGTTAGTTTGTGTACAATTATTCGCAATGATGCTAATATACTAGAGTATGATAACAATAATAGGATGCCAAAATAATCCCAAGTTATCTATCACTAAATATAACACGACGGCTAGTAGACTCCTTTTATTATTATTTAGTTTTTAAAGACTCACTTTTCAGAACATAATATATAAGTGGTTTTCGGTAACAGTAATATGCCAAAAATGCATTTAAAACAAATCACTATGCAAGACAAATCACGATGTCTATAGTTACTATGTGATGCCCAACTCATGTAAAAGAGAATAATGAAGGATATATTTACCAACTCAGTTCGTGGCTGGGACCTCTCTCTTGTTCAATGGTTGTTCAACAATTGTAATTAGGCATTGAAGAGTGTTTAACAGTGATGTCTGAAATACAAAACAATAAAATATCGTAAGATTTACAATAGTTACAAAATGTGTTCACAACACTGAGTGATTGGATGATAGGTGAATGAATCGTTATGGAATGTAAACATATTGAAAACAATTCATGAATGAGGCAAACAACAAAATGAAATGAGTGATATAATAACAAAGTGGACAAGGAATGAATGAATGAATGAAAAACTGAGTGAATAGATGAATGAATGAATGGATAATGTATGAATGAAAGAATGAAGGGAGGAATAAATGTATGAATGATTGGATAAATGAGTGAATAAACGAATGAATGGATGAATGAATGAATGAATGAATGAATAAATAAATGAATGAACAATGAATGGATGAATGATTTATAAATGAATAAATGGATGAAGGAATGAATCAATAAAATGCTATTCAATTTGAATGAAAGAATGAATGGATAAATTGCTATTCCATTTAAATGAAGAAATGAAAAAGAAAAAAAAAATTAATCCTGTAAATAGGGAGTTCAATTAAAATATGATCAAGTGGGGCAATTAAGAGTTTTACAATTTAAACTTTAAAGTTAGATGAAATAGATATAAGTAACTAAATAAATTCAATTCTTTATATGTGTCCCCTCCAAAATGTCATGGTCTCAAGTGAGTAAAGAGCTACTCGACTATGCATAAAATATATGTAGAATGAGGCCCCAGAATTTACTAGTTACTATAAATGAAAAACAATTAACGATTTGTTTACAATGAAATAAAAATGATGATGAAATTTAATTAAAAGAGATAAACAGTGATCGTGGCAGTTACAAATAGAGATATGAATATTTTACGTAACTTATAATAATATGTCAGGTTCATAAGTTTACGTTTCCAGGCAGTTGATGGGCTTGGATGATCTATTCCTCTGATAACAGGATTGGACTCGTAAAATTCCACTTCCAGGCAACTGGTAAGGAGTTATAATGTAGTACAGCGGGCTTGGGTTTGATCCTTGAAGATTATACAATCAAAGTTAAAAGCTCCGGCGTCTTAATGGTGTAGATATAATATCTACAAAGTCCCAAAAGATAAAAATCTTACAATATATATATAGGAATAGAGTGACTGGCCGTCCGGCATAGATTGTGGAGAGAAAGTGAGTGTCGAATGTTAGACCTATCAGCTTTTATAATAAGTGGCTACGTGACAGAATGTAGAACGAAAAGTATTCACTAATTAGAAATTAGTTCGAGGGAAGGCTATAAAAGGAAAGACGATCTAATATTAGAAGGTAAAGTTTATCTAGGCCTACCGAAATATAACTGGAGTGAGATGAATTCAGTTCTTAATAAAATAAAATTTAATAAGATAATTGTGAACAATCTTTACTGTGACACTCGCAAATGAATCTGGCCAAAGGTCGGACGAATAGCGATTCCCATTCAAAGACCTATCAGTATGCCCGGGTATATTGAATAAATAATCATGTCAGTCAACGGGTGATAGATTTATCCTGAATTATAAAAAAAGGTTTGCAATTTACTGTTATATCAATCTGT
>NC_088367.1:11557500-11566192 GCF_034508935.2 Berghia stephanieae | reverse complement strand
AACCGATAATCGTATTATATTATATAAACCGTAACAAATATAATTGGACCTTAATTAATACATCACCTAAAATAAGAGAGCAGGGCAGGGAAAGAGTCCACGAATATATCCGATATTGTATTATATCAAACTATAAATATAGCAACTATCAACGATTTTTACAATGACCCTTCACCTCAAAACAGAAGGATGGAAAAGGGGCCACGAATATAGTATCCGATATTGTATTAAAATATTATCGATGGTCGGCGGATCAAACCTCTGAAGTCCCGATTTTCACGATAGGCGGATCAAACCTCTGAAGTCTACATACGATCATTGCGCATTCGTGTTTTTTGTTTTATTTCAGAGTTTGGGCCGATCATACCTCTGATTCAGAGGTTTGATCCTCCCAAAATTAAAAGCTCGTATGTAGACTTCAGAGTTTTGACCCGCCGGTCAAGAAAAAAAAAATAGGCTTCAGAGGTTTGCTCCACCGACCATCGTTATAGAAAATATAACAATTATCATTCGCCCTAACTATGACCCATTGTCAGAAAACATAAGATCAGGAAAGAGGCCAAGAATATATTCAAATTGTCTTGTAATATTATATGAATGTATCGATTATCATTCGGCTTAATTATGACCAATTGTCAGAAAACATAAGATCAGGAAAGAGGCCAAGAATATTAATATTCAAATTGTATTGTAATATTATATAAATGTATCAATTATCATTCGGCCTAACTATGACCCATTGTCACAAAACATAAGATAACGAAAGAGGGCCACGAATATATTCGAATTGTATTGTAATATTATATGAATGTATCAATCATCTTTTGACCTTACTATGACCCATTGTCATAAAACATAAGATCAGGAAAGAGGCCAGGAATATATTCAAATTGTATTGTAATATTATATGAATGTATCAATTATCATTAGACTTGAGTTAAGATTTCGCCAAAAAAAAAAAAAAAAAAAAAAAAAAAAGAAAGGAAAACAGAAAAATAAAGAAAGGGAAGAAATCACGAATATATCCGATATTGTATTATATCATAATATAAAATATAGCAATGATTATTAGGCCGAAATATAACGAATCGACTTTAATTAGAGGAGCAGGAACGGAACGGGAACACGAATGGATGCCAAAATAAATAAATAAATAAATAAATTCAAAATAAATAAATAAAAATATAAATTGAAAGTTGTTCTTTATTAACAGTAAAATCTCTCTATTGAAAATAGTAACATTGTCCCTTGCACCAACCCCCCCCCCCCCCCCCCATCCCCCCCCCCCCCCCCCCCCCCCCAAAAAAAAAAAATTTAAAAAATGTCTCACATCATTTCTAACCGACCTCCTCAAAACGGTAATGAATGTGTAGCGGATACAATGTGACCTTCACCTTAATTCAGAAAAATGAGTGGAGCAGGCACTAATTTTGATACTAAAAGAAAATAAAGTGATTAGAAAAGTGTCAGAATACAATAGAGAATAAAAATTTCAAGGCGATAGGAAGCTCAACCCCACTACCTTACTGTTACGACAACTCCGCCAGAACGTATTTCATATTTGGCCTGAAAACTTTGTTAAATCCCAGGTTTGAGATTTTTTTGCTTTATTTTTTTTTTTGTTTTTGAAAAGATGAGGGTCAATTTATTCGATCGATATTTGAAAGACGATTTTTTCTGGCCAAAATTTTCAATACGTGTTTTTTTGTTTTGTTTTTAGTAAATATATTATTTTTGACATCTAAAATTCAAACCATCCGAAATATTACCGTTTTGAGAGGATGTGTAGCAAAGATTTCTTGACAAAATGTGGAAAAATTAAAGCGTTTTGGCTTTGCACAACCAATAGAATCTGTACACCATTATTATTATTATTATTATTATTATTATTATTATTATTATTATTATTATATTATTAATTATTATTATTATTATTATCATTATTATTATTGTAATTATTATATATTATTATTATTATTATTATTATTATTATTATTATTATTATTATATTATTATTATTATTATTATTATTATATTATTATTATTATATTATTATATTAATTATTATTATTATTATTATTATTATTATTATTATTATTATTATTATTATATTATATAATAATAATAAATAATAATAATAATAATAAAATAATAATAATAATAATAATAATAATAATAATATATTATTATTATTATTATTATTATTATTATTATTATTATTAGTAGTAGTAGTAGTAGTAGTAGTATTGTTATTATCATTATCATATATTATATATTATTATTATTATTATTATTATTATTATTATTATTATTATTATTATTATTATTTATTATTATATTATTATTATGATTTATATTATTGTTATATATTATTATTATTTATTATTATTATTATTATTATTATTATTATTATTATTATTATTATTATTATTATTATTATTATTATTATATTATTATTATTAATTATTATTATTATTATTATTATTATTATGATTAATATTATTTATATTATTATTATTATTATTATTATTATTATTATTATTATTATTATTATTATATTATTATTATGATTAATATTATTGTTATTATTATTATTATTATATTATTATTATTATTATTTATTATTATTATTATTATTATATATTAATTATTTATTATATTATTTATTATATTAATATTATTATTATTATTATTATTATATTATTATTATTATTATTATTATTATTATTATTATTATATATATATTATTATTATTATTATATTATTTTATTATTATTATTATTATTATTATTATTATTATTATTATTATTATTATTATTATTATTATTATTATTATATTATTATTATTATATTATTATTATTATATTATAAGCAGCGAGTTATGCAATTATATTAATAATTTTGGTTTGGAAACAATTATATAATTTTACATATCTATTACAGTACTTAGAGAATATTTATCAAGCATTGCTTGAAATCACTTGTTCGACATGAAGACTGTGAAAATTATTACACTCAGGATAAGTGAAAACGTAGATAGAATTATATATAAAATAACACGTGTGTGCTTGTCATAATCTGAACACACTATTTAAAAACAACTAGGTACATACACACTCATCCATAATCACAAATAGAGCAAACACACACACACACACACACATACACACACACATACACACACATACACACACATAAACACACATACACATATACACACACATACACACACACATACACACACACATACACACACACATACACACACACACACACACACACATACCATCTGAACTGTTATTATTGTAAAAAAAATAAATGATTTTAAAATTTTCAAAACATAACAAAAAAGAAAAGAAAAACAAACAAAAAAAAAGAGTGAAAAAAAAAAGAAGAAAAAAACAAACTTTTTGCAGCTGTAATTTCACTATTAACCGCCTAGTCATCCCGACATAAAAACCATTTTGAGAATCTGGGTCACATTTTACAACTAAATGAGGGCAATAGATTTATTGTTTTAAAGTAAATACTAAGAGAGGTTCGATTTATTTTCCAAATTTTCGCGTTAAACCCACAGTATCAATTAAACCCACCCCGACTCGCGTAAACATTTATTATGAGGGAAGCAGAAGATTGAAACAGTTGATATACTTTATAACAACAAGAGATGAAGTGAGTAGGAAAGTGCCAGAAGACAATATAGAGAATAAAACATTTTCGCGGCGGTGATGGGGGTTTGATTCCGCGACCTTACTGGTACGACAACTCCGCCTGGCCGGTGAGAGCGTGGTTCTACCGTATGAGCTATCCACGATCCTATAGATAGTTCGAAGATGACGTCACTCAGGTCTTTGTTATTGTTTTTTTTTTTTTTTTTTTTTTTGCCATCCGCGTTTATGAGTAATGCTCACTGAACTGTATTAACCAGACTATAAACGATCATGGAGACACACAGTTTTGTGTGTTGGTCCGTTATACTTCCGGATGGCAATGTTATGAGCTCAGGCCTTTGTTATTGTTTTTGCCATCCGCGTTTGTGAGTTGTTCTCACTAAACTGTATTAACCAGACTATAAAAGTTCATGGTTACACAGAGTTTGTGTGTTGGTCCGTTATACTTCCGGATGGCAATGTTGTGAACTCCTTGGCCAAGCGCATTCTATCTATACTTTGTATTGTCCCCCTTTTACATGAGTCATAATACATGTATTAACTCCCTTTTTTTCTCTCCATTTTATTGGTTCATTTGGGCGGCTCTATCTAGCTTTTGATTCAACATCACACCGTTATGATGCTATTGGATTCAATAGTCTGGTGTCACGTCGCCCTGCAACGGCGGCCATCGTGGTTCTAAACAAAGAAAATCTGTACTTTTTATTCTTCATGCTGGCTAGAACTTTTCATATGTCTTGTGATCAGAATGTGTAAAAGTCAAAAATGATCAGATTTAGAATGGGGGTTTTTCCCCTCTGGATACGCTTTTATGCTCGTCGGAGAAATATTTCATGAGGGCGTCCGCCATTGTTCCGATAGTTTACAGCCAGTTACTAAGTTACCATGCGTCATTACGAGGGAAGTGGCGTCATGACTGGTGAAGCGTATACTCAACGATCTAAATCGCTCACCGCCATGATATTAAAACAAGCGTTTGACCAACAAACCAACCAACTGCTAACCAATCAACGAATCAATCAACATACAGAGTGATAATGATATTATTGTGTTAATTGTCTTAATATTTATATTATTTTCATAACATGATAGAATGAATTCAGTATACAGTTTAAATCAGTCAGCATGTTAGAGCGTAGCCATCGTAAAGTTATAGCCTGACACTGACCAAAAAAAATGACGTCAAAATGCCAGTCTTTGGCCACAAAAGAAAACAAATCGTGAGTTGTATTCAATAGTTCAACCAATGAAATAACTTGTTTCCTTGAGCTCTACTAACGACAACTCACTAGACGCTACACAAACCTAAAAAATGACGTCAAACTGCCAGTCCTTGAGGGTTATAGTGTTAGGCTATAATTATGTTAACGATGGCTACGGTTAGAGCTTGATATTCATCACGAATTTAAAAAAAAAAAAGATTTGTGAGGCGCTCTGGGGAAATAAATGGTCCACACGTCACTCTTTAGGGAAATGGGGAAATTAGGACGGTATACAAGAATAAATAATTCTTTAGATACAGTCAACTAGGGTGACTTTGCCCGTGGCCTTCGTAAAGTTATGGCCTGATACTGACCAAAAAATGACGTCAAAATGCCAGTCTTTTGCCACAAAAGAAAACAAATCGTGAGTTGTATTCAATAGTTCAACCAATGGGACCACTTGTTTCCTTGAGCTCTACTAACGACAACTCACTAGACGGTGCAAAAACCAAATAATGACGTCAAACTGCCAGTCCTTTTGGATTTCAGTATCAGGCTATAACATAACGATGGCTACGCTTTGCCTCTCGGAGCGTGGCCTTCGTAAAGTTATGGCCTGACACTGACCAAAAAATGACGTCAAAATGCCAGTCTTTTGCCACAAAAGAAAACAAATCGTGAGTTGTATTCAATAGTTCAACTAATGAAATAACTTGTTTCCATGAGCTCTACTAACGACAACTCACTAGGCGGTGCAAAAACCAAATAATGATGTCAAACTGCCAGTCCTTTTGGATTTCAGTATCAGGCTATAACATAACGATGCTACGCTCGGAGTCACTTTGCCTCTAGAGATTTAGACATACTATATCATACCTATTTATCCAACAGTTATTTATTTTGATGAAAAATAAAGTCCTCTAATAAGGATAATTAATAACTGCAACAAGCCTGAGAATACTCAAAATGCTCCAAATTAATCAGTTGAGGCAAAGTCAGCCCTGTTGACGGTGATGAAATAAATATGTTAAAAAATTGGCTTAGTCATGGCCCTTTCAATAAGACAACAGTATTATGTTGAGAAAAAAATTTGAGGCATTCGACTTCAAAGTTTCAACAGTTAACAAACATATTAAAATTTTAGTAACTTAATTATATTAAAATTAAAATTGTGACCCATCGTCTCAAAACGGTATTATGTCGTGATGAATCAGATGCTAAAAAGTCAAATTGAAGCTAACATGGTCAAAAATATGAATTATTGATATATAGCACTCTAAATTATGATATTCATTCTCCTCAATTAAACATACAAACTCAACGCAAGTCTGATATTTCTGACTATAAATTCATTTTTCAACATCTTAACCAACACGACATAATACCGTCTTAATCATCCCGACTTAATACCGTTTTGAGGTGGGCAGTCACAATTATGAAAAAGCAAATCTATTTTGACATATTAAGGTGAAAACCATACAAAAACTATCGAGGTCAGCGTGGCTCAGAGGTATCTATGGTCTTTAAAGAACTGAACAAGTGTGTTTGAAAGCAGGTGCCGGTCAGCAGACCGGTAATCAGAAGGTCTGAGGTTCGATCCCCAGTCGATGTTTACTGATTTTTTTGGGATGTTATTTTTTTACTTTTGAGCTTTATTGAGCTTTATATAGCGCAATATCCACTGAATGTGCTCAAAGCGCTTTACAAGAAGTCCCTGGTCAACAGCAACATTTAACATGAAGGACGGGACATGACGCCTGTTAGGCAATATTACAATTTTTCGGGAAAAGACAACGCTGTTAAAGGCCAGGTACTCATTTTACATCTGAGTACGGTGAGAGAATGTGAGTAAAGAGCCTTTTCCGAGGACTCAACTATGCGCCGAGCGCTAGGCTCGAATCCAGGACCTTCCGATCTGAAAGCGAGTGTCATACCACAAGACCACATAGCCACACTTGTATTTTTCATTCTTGTTATGTCTGGCACATTTCATATACACACTTGTTCGGTTCTTTATCTTATACTGACTGGTGCCTGTTCCCTGCTTTCTTAATATGGGTATGGTCTTTGCTTCTTACTCGAAAGGTACCGAGTTCGACTACCCCAGGCCTCGATGGGTGGCCCTAACTCTCTTCTTACCGACGATTCTCATCATTTTGTCCAGAAATGCTTTACATTGTTTTTTTGTTTTTGTTTTCAAGGGTTTTACGGCGCTTGCAACTCATTTAGGTTATATCAGCGCCAGTAAAAAGGAAGAAAATGGGATAGTAAAAAGTTCTAGAATTACAATTAAAGCACCCAAGAAAATGTAAGACATAGGGAACTGGGAACAAATAGGCATCAGATGTAGATTCCAAGAGCATACCACCAATGCACCTAGTTTGAGATCACCTATAAGTCTCATCCAGACACAAGCATAAAATCCAACAAAGAGGAATACACCCAAATGCCTACATTATACATTAAAAATAACAATAATACATTACAGAGAGATGATTTACAAGGAAAAAAAATCTGGTTTCTTGGTGGTAACCAACGAAAAACCACCCGACTGGTGAAACGCTTTACACAACCAACACATAACTTGACTTTTTATACTCAGACCTACGAGAAATAAGTAGGCAACATACTAGATATGCACATATTATATGTGACTCCTCGCCTCAAAACGGTATTATGTCGGGATGACTGAGATGCTAAATATTAAATTTATAACCAGAAATCTCAGACTTTGATTGAGTATGTTTTATTGTGGACAATGATGATCGTATTTTAGAGTCCGATAATTTATATTTTTGACCAGTGTAACTTTAATTAATTTGACTTTTTTTTAGAATCTGGTTCATTTCGACATAATACCGTTTCGACACGATGGGTCACATATGTGTAGCTTAACAAGCTCTATAAAACAACGATTTTTCTTACATTTTATTTAATTAGCAAAACAAATCTGATTAAGAAAAAAGTTCATTCCATCGTAACAAATGTGACGATTTTCCTGTAGTTGGTAAGCAATTCACTTCGCCCTAGCTCACTTTGCGGCGCAGCATTGAGGCGGACACCTGGGTGATTGCAGTCTTCTCTAAGAATATAGACCCTAAAGACAATATTTCCCACTGGGGACAAATAAAGGGATTTAAAAAAATTTATATCATTAGGAAATCCTAGTTTTTAAAAACTGAAAATCATTTTTTGAAATATATCTTTAAGTAGCGATATCTCAAAAGTCCAAGTGGACCGACGTGGCTTTATTCACAGGTCTGATAAAGCAAATTGTTTTGGGCTCATTGTTGTAATGGAATATATATATATATATATATATATATATATATATAATATATAATATATATATATATATATTATATATATATACTCTCAAACCAAATCTAAATATTGTCCATTACAACAATGTCAAACCAAGAGCACAGTTGTGCCCGGTTAACAGACCTGTATATATGTAGACGTCTATGTGGACCATTTCACAATGTCAAATCAAGAACATAGTTGTGGTGCCCGATTATCAGACCTGCATATATGTAGACGTCTATGTGGACCATTTCACAATGTCAAATCAAGAACATAGTTGTGCCCGGTTAACAGACCTGCATATATGTAGACGTCTATGTGGACCATTTCACAATGGCAAATCAAGAACATAGTTGTAGTGCCCGGTTATCAGACCTGCTAATATGTAGACGTCTATGAGGACATCAGTTTCACCATTTCCCGAGAACGCATAACATTTTATTCAATCATAGAAAGCTACCAAGACGACGACAATGTATCGTCGATCGATGTCCAACAACAGTTCATGGCAAA
>NC_088367.1:11550000-11555000 GCF_034508935.2 Berghia stephanieae | reverse complement strand
CTCAACATTTGTAAGGACTCAACATCAGCCAGGCATATAAATATACTACATGTAATGCAATAGTATTTTTAACATGATAATCTTAAGAAAGACAGGCTAGATACTCTTAGATCGCTGTTT
Source organism: Berghia stephanieae (assembly GCF_034508935.2). NCBI lineage: Eukaryota > Metazoa > Mollusca > Gastropoda > Nudibranchia > Aeolidiidae > Berghia > Berghia stephanieae. Next base: position 11,554,880 of record NC_088367.1, on the reverse strand, counting down.
TATAAACTCTATATTTCGTCCTTCACCTCATCTTGAGACAATTAACAATAATAATAATAATAATAATAATAATAATAATAATAATAATAATAATAATAATAATAATAATAATAATAATAATAATAATAATAATTAGATATAATAATAATTGATTAATAATAATAATGTGACGTCATATTTCCCCGACTTCCGGTTGTAATCTCCTTTTTTTTCAATAACAATTCATCATATATTCCATAAAGCCGAGAAACTTCTTCTTTTCTCATAACACACGGTGCAACCTGCATCAGAAAATGCCAGGCGACCGGGTTTTACGTCATTCATTCACTATTCTGGTTGGAAAGACGATTGAGCTCATTAATTAATGAAGTCTATTTGATGAGAATGGTAACACATTACACTGATCGTGATATTGTTGATTAAAAAGGAGATCGGAACCGGAAGTGACGAAGGCTGGGAGGTCACGACTATAGTTCTCTACCGTAAATTATATCTATAATATTTATGTGTAGATATAAATCCTACTTTTTATTATGCTAATCAAACGACATCGCGCACAATAAAGCTTCAGTCTCTTTTGATCTGTCGAAAGTACAGAAGGCGACCTAGGAAAGTACCTAGTCAGTCACCTTACCACATAACATCGTTGTCCTGCTAAGCAAGGCTCAATCCTAAATGTCTACATAGACTACATTCAAATCACTGCCCTAGATTTCAATAATCTCAGCTGGACGGACGGCGGGTGTCTCAAATTAAAAAATCTCAAAATGTTTTTTTTTCTCAAATCACAAACACACACAATCAAACAAACAAACAAACATGATAAAACAAAGCAAAATTCATATTTTAAAAGACATGGCGGAAAGCATGTAATCTGAATGAAAATTTAGAAACGAAACGAAAGAAATCATTAGGAGTCATCTCGAAAACATTACTCGAGTCATCAATATTTAAATAATTACATAATAATAGTAATAATAATAATGACAATGGCAATGAGAATAATATAAATGGTGGTGATGATAATGGTAATAATACGAATAATAATGATAGCAATAATAATATATAGATTATCACATATAGATTACTGAATTATGTATAATAACAAATGCAACATCACTTTGTAATCTTTATATAGTTCCTTTCTGCATCACTCGATAATGAAATAAGAGCATTAATTGTAGTAAATCATTAAGATCATTAATTAATTGTGGTAAATCATTAAGAACAGAACATTTATAATGAAGCACACTGGTATACACGCCTCATTTACATAATACAGTCCACTCCGGATAATCGCAACAGCTTGGGATTTGCGAAAATGTTGCGATTAACAGGAAGTTGCAATTATCCGGAGTGGACTGTAACCAGAAAATTCTTACTCCATATTTTCATTATTTCATCCTTTAAATTGATCAGTAAAACGACATTTTTGTTTTGAAAATAGAGACTTGGTGATATGGCTTTATTTTAAAAAAGACTCTATTTAAAGATAAGGGTTTTGGGGGGTAAATTGTTGGATATTTGCATCCAACAAACAAATTAATTATGAAATAAGAATTTCCAGGCCACGGTGAGAAAAAAGGCATTTTGTCGATGTACGTGACAGTCGGGTACATCGTAGCCATAAGTTGTAAACTCAGAGCCTGACACTTACCTAAAGTGACGTCACAAAACATGTTATGGTATCAGGCTATAAGTGAACGTGACCGTAGCCATCGTTATGTTATAGATAGTTCGAAGATGACGTCACTCAGGTCTTTGTTATTGTTTTTTTGCCATCCGCGTTATGAGTAATGCTCACTGAACTATATTAACCCGACTATAAACGTTCATGGATACACACAGTTTTGTGTGTTGGTCCGTTATACTTCCGGATGGCAATGTTATGAGCTTCTAAGCCAAGCGCATACCATCTATACCTTAGCCATTCGTAAAAACGTAGCCTGACACTAACTGAAAATTACATCATCACAATACGAGGCGACGATTGGTTGTACAGTTGAATACAACTCACTATTCACGCTATTGTGGTGGTGGCGTCCGGCCTTGTAATTTGACGGAGCCTACGTTTTTTTTCTGGCAGTATCGTGCTATTTATTAGGGCTGCGAGGATATACAATAAAACTTCGCTATATCGACACACACTTGGTATTGGAAAACTTGACGGTATATCCAGTTGACGGCAGAGCTCGTGGATTGCGAATGTAGCACAGACTAGGCTTGTGATTATTTTGTTTAATACGAGAATCGAGTCTGTTCTTATAGAGAGTCGATGTGGGAGGGAGAGGAGATGGGGGGGGTGGGGGGGGGGGGGGAAGGGGGGGGGGGGAGGGAAGCTGGCCGTGATCGATTTTAAAGGAGATTGGATCGGGTCATTTGTGAAAATATTATTATAAATTTATAAAGCATTTTATCATAACCTTGTTTGGTGGAAACTAACTTAAAAATCATGTCGCAGAATAATACGTATGTACTTGTAACATGAATAATAATAATAATAATAATAATAATAATAATAATAATAATAATAATAATAATAATATAATAATAATAATAATAATAATAATAATAATAATAATAATAATAATAATAATAATAATAATAATAATAATAATAACAATAATAATAATAATAATAATAATAAACAATAATAATAAATAAAATTAATAATAATAATAATAATAATAATAATAATAATAATAATAATAATAATAATATAATAATAATAATAATAATGAATTACATTTTCTATATATAGCGCATTATAACATCGATGCTAAATAAAACTTAACAAAAATCTTGGCTGATAATAATAATAATAATAATAATAATAATAATAATAATAATAATAATAATAATAATAATAATAATAATAATAATAATAATAATAATAATAATATAACATAAACATGGGTTATTACTTTAAAAAAAACCCAGTTAAACCAAATGGATGCATTAATCTGATTTCATTCATGAAATAAATTATTTGTTGCTACAAATTTACATTTAGATACATCTATAAATAAACAGTTACATTTTTCTATGTCATGATATACCATAATACGCTTCACATCTTCATAAAGAAAGTTTGAAACCCATATCCATCGCTACTATATGCCCAATATCCGACTCAGTCAGCCCCAAATATCGTGAGCATTATTCATTACTTTAAAAAAACTCACTAAATCCTAACACCGACAATATCCGTGCATAGTTTATCCGGGTTACCTTTACCCCCATGCTTATTTATTATTACATTTTTTTATTAAACAAATAATAGGCGTAGTATCAACGTTTATGTTTTTAATTTCGACATGTTAATGATAGTTGAATAAAAATATCTATGCACATGCGCATGTTTTATTTTTTAAAATTCCAATTTCGAAAAATAGCAAAAATCTCTAGGATTTTGTGAGGTAACACAGGCGATGCGCAGTGTCCTCAAGTAATTTAATAATGATAAACATTTATACCGCGCATCTACCTGTAAATGGACAGAGGGCTTTGAGCACAATGCGACAGAACCATTAAGTTTACTTTCGGCTGCTGTTTATTGAGGTAAATACTCCTTACTATATAATTGATTTATTCGGCTGATGGCATGTACTATAGAGAGCTATGACTAAAACTAAAACGATTCAGTCTTATACTACTTGTGTGGCTATGATGTGGTCTTGTGGTATAACACTCGCTTTCGGATCGGAAGGTCCTGGCGGTTCGAGCCTCGCTCGCTCGGCGCATAGTTGAGTCTGAAGAGAAGGGTCTTTACTCACATTCTCTCATCGTACTTAGGTGTAAAATCCAAAATTAAAACGACACAATCTTAAAATAATTGAATTTAAAATATCATTTTCAAGATAAGTTCTGTATTTAATTTGAGTTTACTCTTCTAAAGGAACTTTTATATTCCTAGAAATTTGGAAAATGTAAACTTCGGATTATGTAAACAGTTTTTCACATCCCTGAGGGCTTCTCTTTAAGCGGACTTCTTAATGTATCTAACTATTAATAGGGAAGTTGTCAAATGGCAAGACCGCTTTATTGGATTGGAACAGGTCAAACTATGTTTAAAAGGTGAAATTTGATTTGTATCAAAATAAATGCTTATATCTGTCTAATTAGACAACAACAACAAAAAACTTCAATTTCCAAGTCATTCAGTTCATGTCAACTGCGAGGCGCTAATTGTAAAGAAATTTTTTGAAAACAATCTGTCTCTGTGCTTTTATAAGTTTTACAATAATTGTTGTTTTTCAAAGTCAAACCAATACTGTAATTGGATATTCATAATGGTTTGGATCATATCTCATGTCTTTTTTTAACGAAGTATTACAGTAATTGCTCTTCTTTTAAGTCAAACCAATGTTGTAATTATTAGAATTTTGATCAAATCTGATTGTGCTTTTTATGGAAGTTTTACAGTAAATGTTACTCTTTTAAGTCAAACCAATGTTGTAATCATTAGGATTTTGATCAAATCTGATTGTGCTTTTTATGGAAGTTTTACAGTAAATGTTACTCTTTTAAGTCAAACCGATGGTGTAATCATTAGAATTTTGAATCTGATGGTGCTTTTTATGGAAGTTTTACAGTAAATGTTACTCTTTTGAAGTCAAACCAATGCTGCAATGGGAAGTCACTCGGCCATAAAATTTGAGTACATTAAACTAACATATGACTGACAAATTACAAAGACTAATACTCAATAATAATAATAATAATTTTCAAAAATAGAAAACACAGAAACGAACTGATTAGAAAAATGAGTCACCATGTCAAAAATCGTCCAAAAAAACCCCCCAGAATGTCAGATTTCAGCTGTTGTAATCTTATTTAATGGCAGATCAGGATAAATTGAATATAAACAGTATAATAGC
>NC_088367.1:11530000-11535000 GCF_034508935.2 Berghia stephanieae | reverse complement strand
GGGACTTTTCGAAATCTTCAAGGAAGTCCCAAGTGTGAGAATTTATGACAAGATGGGATCATTCTAGTCGATTGATAGAATAATTTTAAGGATAAATTCTCTGGGCAAAATATTTCTAAAAAAGTGTTTGTTTTCTTCTTCCAGAGTGTATTCGAATGGTATTCCCGTGTGAATTCGTATCGTCTGCTGAGAAATGAAGTAACTCTCTGCCAATCAATGAATGACTAAACATCATATGAGACGGACATTCTCCAAACGGTATTATTCTACCCCCTCTCCCTGAATAGATAGAATGAAGATGACGTCACTCCTGTCTTTGTCATTGTTTTTTTCTTTTGCCATCCGCGTTTATGAGTAATTCTCACTAAACTGTAATCGTTCATAGTGATTCTCACTTTTTGTGTATTGGCCATGTATACTTCCGGATGGAAATGTTGTGAACTTATTAGCAAGCGCTCACTATCTATAGATAGATCAAACCTCTGATCGTTTTTGTTTTTTAAAGGTTTTAGGGCGCTTGCAACACATTGATGTTATATCAGCGCCAGTAAATAGGAAGAAAATTGGATAATAAAAAGTTCTAGATTTACAATCAAAGCATCCAAGAGAAAATAAGACAAAGGGGAATTTGTTCAAATAGGGAACTGGTGTAGATTCCAAGAGCACATTATCAAAGTACTTAGCCTAGTTTGAGATCACCTAAAAATCTCACCCAGACACCACCACAAGATCCCGCTTAGAAGAATATACTCAAATGTTTACAAATCGTATGTTAAAGATAAAAAAAATAACAGTACATGACAGAGATGAATTACAAGTATAAAAAGATCATCTCCTAAAACAATAACTATACATTCGACTGTTTCCCTCCCAGTCAAGGACTTCGTTTGACATCTGCTTCAACCTGACTTAGTACCGTTTTTAGGACGTGAAGGTCATCCGAATCATTCTATGAAACATCAAGAGAACATTCATCAACTGGCTGAGTCAATATACACCTCGACAACACATTCATTCAGACGGATTTGGATTGAAAGTAATATAATAGGGCAGAGGTAGAACTGGCCATTGGTCATCGACTGACTGGTCAGTCCAAGGATAAAATATTCCCTCTGGGGGATACTAGCCTGGAGTCTTGGACGGAGTGGACATTGAATAAATGAAAGAATAATCCTTGCCGGAATGAACGAGTTATTTGGGGGATCTCAAAGCAGGCTAAATCGTATCATTTGTGGAAATCTCAATTAACCGGAAACAGTGGAATAGACACATATCTAATATCACGTGACCTATCATCGGAGAGGGGGGGGGGGTTCCGATAGCTCAGTTGATAGAGTACTTGCTTCAAAGGGAACGAGATCGATCCCGGGTACGGTCGAGATGGGGTTTTTTCTGACCCCATGTCCACCAAAGCAGTGATTGGGTAGCTGGGTCTGTTAATCCGTGCCGGAATGAACGAGTTTTTGGAAATCTCAAATCAAGCTAAATCTCATTTGTGGAAATCTCAAGTAACCGGAAACAGTCAAATAGACACTTATCTAATATCACGTGACCTATCGTCGGAGAGGGGGTGTGGGGGGGGGGGTCCCGATAGCTCAGTTGATAGAGTGCTCGCTTAAATGGGAACGAGATCGATCCCGAGAAGGGTTTTTTTTTCTGACCCCCAGTCCACCAAAGCAGTGATTCTCACTAGAATGTGTTAACCAAACTATAAACATTCAAGGTAACACATTGTCTTGTGTGTTGGTCCGTTGTACTTCCAAGATGGCGATGTTGTGAGCTTCTGAGCCAAGCGCAGACTATCTATAGATAGTATGCAGATGGCGTCACTCAGGCCTTTGTTATTGTTTTTGCCATCCGCGTTTATGAGTAGTTCTCACTAAACTGTATTAACCAGACTATAAAAGTTCATGGTTACACAGAGTTTGTGTGTTGGTCCGTTACACTTCCGGATGGCAATGTTGTGAACTCCTTGGCCAAGCGCATTCTATCTATAAACGTTCATGTTTACACAGAGTTTTGTGTTTTGGCCAGTTATACTTCCGGATGGCAATGTTGTGAACTTCTTAGACAAGCGCATACTATCTATAACCAACATTCATTTTAAATATGATAATTTTTGTTACATTACACAGTGGTTTATGTAACACACAAATATATATATATATATATAGTGTGCGCTAGAAAGCTCACAACATTGCCATCCGGAAGTATAACGGGTCAACACACAAACCGATGTGTGACTATGAACTTTAAAAGTCTGGATAATACAGTTCAGTTCATAAACATGGATGGTAAAAAAAAAAAAAAAACAATAACAAAGACAAAGGTGACGTCATCTTCGTTCTATCTACTACTACTACTACTACTACTACTACTACTACTACTACTACTACTACTACTACTACTACCTACTACTACTACTACTACTACTACTACTACTACTACTACTACTACTAGTAGTAGTAGTAGTAGTAGTAGTAGTAGTAGTAGTAGTAGTAGTAGTAGTAGGTAGTAGTAGTAGTAGTAGTAGCAGCAGCAGCAGCAGTAGTAGTAGTAGTAGTAGTAGTAGTAGTAGTAGTAGTAGTAGTAGTAGTGGTAGTAGTAGTAGTAGTAGTAGTAGTAGTAGTAGTAGTAGTAGTAGTAGTAGTAGTAGTAGTATTTATAGTAGTAGCAGCAGCAGCAGTAATTATTGGAGTAGTAGAAGTAAGGGAAATGATAGCAAGCTCATGAATATTCAATAAGGGATGCCACCGGAAGTAGTAAGATCTAGTTCCGTCTTCATCATCATCCCAAGACTGTCATTGTGCCTAATGGCGGCTGCTGGGTATAATGTGTGATATTTGCTATTATGACAGAGATGTCTGGGATAGGTGGGCGTGGCTACGACTGGAGTTCCCGCCTAAGATTTACACAGTAGACAGATGCCTATGATAGGCGCACGGTGTGTAGTGTAATGATAGGCATTTAGCACGATGGGTGGAAGGCTAGAATCCTATAATTTCATAGTGCACCCCCCCCCCCCCCCCCCCCTCACCCGAACACACACACTTTACCCTTTCATTCAGGGACGTAATTCTGATATTGCTATAATTTGATAGGATGATGACTACAGTTACAAATGACAATAATAATGATAATGATGATGATGATAATAGAGATAATAATGATAATAACAATAATAATAATAATAATGGTGATAATAATAATAATAATAATAATAATAATAATAATAATAATAATAATAATAATAATAATAATAATAATAATAATAATAATAATAATAATAATAATAATAATAGCGAAAACTCACTGGGCCCTACATAAACCTAAATAATGACGTCAAACTATTGGTACGTTAAATCGGGCTGGCGGATGTTGGTTGTGAGTAGTTATGTTAAACGCATCGCATCAATACATTTAAAGAAAGCGTTCAGACAACACATTTTCTCTCTTGGATGTCCACTTGGCAGTTTTTGATAGTCACCGCCCCATTGTGTTCAACGTCAATGTTGTACCATTATTGTGAATTTATTGTCATTAAATAAATAGGTAAAAATTAAGTAATTTTGATAAAATGCCTAAAACATGTCACAATGCCGAACTCTTTTTTTTCATATTTTTAAAAAATTTGGTATTTGGTATTAAAACTGCCAAACTGGCAACTGCGATTCACATCCATGAATTCATTATTCTATTTGCCCCTATCTTATTTGAACATTTCCGGGTCATCCAGTAACGACCCTAATTCCTAAATTGTTATTCTTCATAACATTCCGGCTCTGAAAATAAACGTGATTGTCTTCAAGATTACACGGTCTAGTAGTACAGGTCATCTCGCTGACCATTGGATATTGTTATAAAAATTGAACGGTCACGAATCCCCCCCCCCCCCCATTTTCTTCTACCACCCTACCCCACCCCTACCCACCAATGAGGAGCTTCCTACTGGCATCGCATTCATTTTCATTTGTTTACTTTCCATCTTTAAAAACAAAAGCAATCGATCTCCAATCTCAAATGTAAACAACACTGGAATGGGAGATAACTCCCATCTGTTTAAACACGGGAGGGATGGGGGTGGGGGGGGGGGTTGATTAACTAATTGCTTTGTTTTCTTGGGGCAGACCCCACTCGGTATCAGATGACGTTTGTTTTAACTCGCTGGCAATATGCGCTACCATGAACAAGGGATTTTGCTTGAGATGAGGATGACATGGTTTGTGAATCACTGTCAAGAATCGGTATTATGTCCCGATCAACGTGTTCTTATTTGCAGGTCTGATAACCCAAGCTGTTGTGGACGTTTTGTTGTACTGGAAATACTCTCAAACCAAAGATTAATATTCTCCACTATAAAAATGTTAAGACTATAAACTTGAGCTTTTATATAGCGCAATATCCACAAAACGTGCTCAAGGAGCTTTACTAAGCGTCCCTGACCAACTGCAGCACGCAACATGTAGAACGAGACATGACGCCTGTTAGTAGTAGTGGTGATAGTAGTAGTAGTAGTAGTAGTAGTAGTAGTAGTAGTAGTAGTAGTAGTAGTAGTAGTAGTAGTAGTAGTAGTAGTAGTAGTAGTAGTAGTAGTAGTAGTAGTAGTAGTAGTAGTAGTAGTAGTAGTAGTAGTAGTAGTAGTAGTAATGGTGGTGGTGGTGATTGTAGTAATGGTAGTGGTAGGATTCGTCGTCGCAGCAGTAGTAGTAGTAGTAGTAGTAGTAGTAGTAGTAGTAGTAGTAGTATAAGTAGTAGTAGTAGTAGTAGTAGTAGTAGTAGTAGTAGTAGTAGTAGTAGTAGTAGTAGTAGTAGTAATAGTAGTAGTTGTAGTAGTAGGTAGTAGTAGTAGTAGTAGTAGTAGTAGTAGTAGTAGTAGTAGTAGTAGTAGTAGTGAGGTAGTAGTAGGGAGTAGTAGTAGTAGTAGTAGTAGTAGTAGTAGTAGTAGTAGTAGTAGTAGTAGTATAGTAGTAGTAGTAGTAGTAGTAGTAGTAGTAGTAGTA
>NC_088367.1:11523426-11529900 GCF_034508935.2 Berghia stephanieae | reverse complement strand
AAATCTTCGTGTTCTCTCTTAATAATACTAAATTGTATTGCAAAAACTAATCTTTTTCCTGCTTGATTAGATTAACCTCACGTTGAGATCTCACCGTGTTTACATGTTACTTCAAACATGGCGCCGATTGTGATTTTTATTTTATACTATTAGCTACGTACCAGAGCGAACGCAATTTAATTTGTTTTGATTTCATGATTCTTCCCAACAGGTAAATTTATCTTAATCGTAGCAGGTATAAATCGTATATTATTATGTGACATGTCGTGTTATAACGGTATTATATCGTCATGAACCGGTTCGCAAAAAAAAATCATTTTAAAGTTGAAATAATAAGAATTTTGAAATTTAAGTTTTTGTTACTTTAAGAAATTGTACCTATCAACCTCCATCAAGCATATGAGTATAACTTAAGTCTGTTTATTGTCACCATATTTCAATTTTTTTTAAAAACATCTGAATCACCCCGACTTAATACCGTTTTGAGGCAATAGGTCACATATACAATCCCAACCTTCCTACAACCCTTACTTTAAATAATGGCATCAATCATCGTAGAGGTTTATCACAAGGTTGTGTTTTACATGCACTTCTATTTATGATCCATCGCCTCAATACGGTATTATTTCGAGGGTGGTTTAGATGATAAAATATTTAAACATTATATGTTGATAATAATCGTAATAAAATAATGATGATGATGAGACTAGGGTCAAAAATTAATGTTTTTATTGTATATATTTGATTGCATGTCTTAATCTCTGACATAACCCATCCGTTCATGTACCTGGTCATCTTAACTAACAAAAAAAAAAAAAATTATGTTTTTTTTTCTTTCTTTCTTGGCATGGCATTCGGGATACGCGGACATAAAAACCGATTTGAGACGATAAGTCACATATAGATAACCCGCCGAGCCTTCCTACAATCCTTAGGACTTTGATAAAGACACCAATCACCACAGGTTCATTGCAGGGTTGTGTTTTACGTGTACTCCTTTTCTTTTTTAAACAGCCACCGAGTTTGTTCAGTAATTGGACGGTGTGATGACGTCACAAAAGCCACATATATAACCCGAGTCTTCCTACAATTCTTAGGACTTTGATAATGACATCAATCATCACCGGTTCATCGCAGGGTTGTGTTTTACGGGCACTCCTATTTAACAGCCATCGAGTTTGTTCAGTAATTGGACGGTGTGAGTGACATTTATTGCTATGGTTAAAGATAACAAGAAGCATCATTAAATACATAGGTAGCAAGATTAGGATCCCAAATGGGAGTTGATCAAGTGTACTAGATATCTGATTAGAAAAAAAAACCCCAAAAAACAACCCCCCCCCCCCCACAAAAAAGAACAACAACAACAAACAAACAAAACAAAAAATAAATAAAAAACCGAACCCCCCCCCCCCTCCAAATAAAAGACCAAACAAAGAATACCCCCCCCCAAAAAAAAAATCAAAAAAAAAAAAAAATCAAAACCAAACCGTCAAGCCCTTCTACGTAGTGGCGTCGTTACAAGTCATCTCTTAGGCATTCCTTAAATAAATATAGATAAAGATATAGATATCGACCAAAAGTCTGATGTCAACACGAATCACGTAGGTTGTCCCTCTTCCCCCTCCTCCTCTTCCACTTTCACTTTCCTTCTCCTCGTCCTCTTCCTCCCCCCTCCCCCTACTCCTCCTCCTACTCCTCCTCACCTTCCTCCTCTTCCCTCTTCTCCTCCTCCTCCTCTTCATCATCATCATCATCATCATCATCATCATCATCATCATCATCATCATCATCATCATCATCATCATCATCCTCTTTCCCCCTCCTTCTTCTCTTCCTCCTCCCCCTCCTCTCCTCCCCCTCCTCTTCCTCCCCCTTCCCTATGAAGATTTAGAACAATGATAATAAATTCACGGGCTTGCACAACGAGTGACTAGGTCGACACGGCTGTTGATGTCTTTTCCATGTCATAAAATCTAAATGACTATAACATCAACTTGTAACAACAACACGTAAACAATGACTATAACACAAGTGTGTAACAATAACACGTAAACAATGACTATAACACAAGTGTGTAACAATAACACGTAAACAATGACTATAACACAAGCGTGTAACAATAACACGTAAACAATGACTATAACACAAGCGTGTAACAACAACACGTAAACAATAACTATAACACAAGCGTGTAACAACAACACGTAAACAATGACTATAACACAAGCGTGTAACACCAACACGTAAACAATGACTATAACACAAGCGTGTAACAACAACACGTAAACAATAACTATAACACAAGCGTGTAACAACAACACGTAAACAATGACTATAACACAAGCGTGTAACAACAACACGTAAACAATAACTATAACACAAGCGTGTAACAACAACACGTAAACAATGACTATAACACAAGTGTGTAACAATAACACGTAAACAATGACTATAACACAAGCGTGTAACAATAACACGTAAACAATGACTATAACACAAGCGTGTAACAATAACACGTAAACAATGACTATAACAGCAGCTTGTAACAACAACACGTAAACAATGACTATAACACAAGCGTGTAACAACAACACGTAAACAATGACTATAACAGCAGCTTGTAACAACAACACGTAAACAATGACTATAACACAAGCGTGTAACAACAACACGTAAACAATGACTATAACAGCAGCTTGTAACAACAACACGTAAACAAAGAACATATCATCAGCTTGTAACAACAACACGTAAACAATAACTATAACATCAACTTGTAACAACAACACGTAAACAATAACTATAACATCAACTTGTAACAACAACACGTAAACAATAACTATAACACAAACGTGTAACAACAACACGTAAACAATGACTATAACACAAGCGTGTAACAACAACACGTAAACAATGACTATAACACAAGCGTGTAACAACAACACGTAAACAATGACTATAACACAAACGTGTAACAACAACACGTAAACAATAACTATAACACAAACGTGTAACAACAACACGTAAACAATAACTATAACATCAACTTGTAACAACAACACGTAAACAATGACTATAACATCAACTTGTAACAACAACACGTAAACAATAACTATAACACAAACGTGTAACAACAACATGTAAACAATAACTATAACACAAACGTGTAACAACAACACGTAAACAATAACTATAACACAAACGTGTAACAACAACAAGTAAACAATGACTATAACACAAGTGTGTAACAACAACACGTAAACAATGACTATAACACAAACGTGTAACAACAACACGTAAACAATGACTATAACACAAACGTGTAAAAACAACACGTAAACAATGACTATAACACAAACGTGTAACAACAACACGTAAACAATGACTATAACACAAGCGTGTAACAACAACACGTAAACAATGACTATAACACAAGCGTGTAACAACAACACGTAAACAATTACTATAACACAAGCGTGTAACAACAACACGTAAACAATAACTATAACACAAGCGTGTAACAACAACACGTAAACAATAACTATAACACAAGCGTGTAACAACAACACGTAAACAATAACTATAACACAAGCGTGTAACAACAACACGTAAACAATAACTATAACACAAGCGTGTAACAACAACACGTAAACAATGACTATAACACAAACGTGTAACAACAACACGTAAACAATGACTATAACATCAACTTGTAACAACAACACGTAAACAATGACTATAACATCAACTTGTAACAACAACACGTAAACAATGACTATAACATCAACTTGTAACAACAACACGTAAAGAATGAGCCAGCCATTCCCTGCTGAAAAAAACACGATAACATTTTTGCCCTAAAACTCGTCCTTCAAAGATCCAGCCATTTAAATGACCCTGATCTTTGCAAAACCTCTCAAACCTGGGACTTGGCGAAGTCAAAATGAAACAAAACAACAAAAAGAAAAACAACAAAAATCAAACAAACAACAGCAACAACAACAATAAATACGAAACAAAACACAAAACAAAAACAAACAAAAAACAAAACCGAAAAAACAAACAAAAAAGAATACCTCCCCCCCCCCCCCCCCCCCCCCCCCCCAATAAAACAAATTAAAACAAAACAAAAAACAAAAAAACAAAAAACAAAACAAAACCCCAAAAAAGAAAACACACAAAAAAAAAAAATACACCAGAACCCCCACCCCCCCCCCCCCAAAAAAAAAAAACAAAAACAAAAAAAAACAAAAAACAAAAAAACCCCCAAAAAACAAAAACAAAAACAAAAACAAACCCCCCCCCCCCCCAAAAAAAAAAAAACAAAAAAAAAAACAAAAAAAAAAAAAACCAAACAAACAATAAAGAAACAAAACAGAAGACAACCTCCCAAAACAACAGCGAACATGAAATATTATAGTTCTGTATGACTTTCATTCGTTTGTGTGTATTTCATTCAACCAAAACACGCTATTGTTATTTATTACCTCCCCTGTCTGCTTTCAACTGACGTAACGCCGTATCTCATCTTTTACAAGTTTTGGCCAGACAGAAAAAAAAATGTTCATCTTTTACAAGTTTGGCCAGGTAGAAAATATTCACTTTAAATATCAATGACAAAGACAGACAGACAACCCCACAACTGGATTGAAATTCTCGAACCCAAGACGTCGATAGAAAAAAAAGAAGTCTCAAGCTTAATAATTTAATCATGGCATCTTGATTATCGATATTGGCTTAAAATTTTCTGGCCAAAATTTAGAAAAAAAATTAATTTTTTTTTTTTTTTTTTTGGTGTAATGGTGAGAAGTTATTTGTTATATATTGATGGTATGCTTTTAGTTTGAATACTCACAACATTCGCCTCCCCGGTGTAACGTACGAACACACAAAATTATGTGTAACCTAAAACGTTTATAATAATCTGATTGATCGAATAAAAATGTCTGGCTAAAAACAATAACAAGGAACTGAGTGACGCCAATAGGATTCATTAGTCTGACGTCACGTCCGCCCAGTAACCAGCAGCTCGGTTCTAAAAAAAGAAAATCGGTACTTTTTATTCTTCATGCTGGCTAGAACTTTTTCACATGTCATGTGATCAGAATGTATAAAAATCAAAACATGATCAGATTTATAATGTTTTTCTCCTCTGGATACACTTTTATGCTCGTCTGAGAAATATTTCATAAGGGCGTCCGCCATTGTTCCGATAGTTTAGAACCAGTTACTAAGTCACACTGCGTCATTACGAGGGAAGTGACGTCATGACTGTTGACGCCTATTTATTCGTTCCTTCTGTTGTTATTTATGATGCATCCCAGACAACAACAGACGGCCTCCCAGATGCTGGGCCTCCCACATCGAGGTAAACAAAATCCCTTCCCATTCCCACAATCCTTTCTAAAGCTGTATGGAATATTTCCCGTCCGAATAGAATGATGTACCCACCTATAACACCGTGACCACTCATAAATCGTGTGAGGTTTTATATAGATAGTATACGCTAGGCGAAGAAGCTCAAAACATTGCCATCCGGAAATAAAACGGACCAATAGATAGTATGCAGATGACGTAACTCAGGCCTTTGTTATTGTTTTTGCCATCCGCGTTTGTGAGTTGTTCTCACTAAACTGTATTAACCAGACTATAAAAGTTCATGGTTACACAGAGTTTGTGTGTTGGTCCGTTTTACTTCCGGATGGCAATGTTGTGAACTCCTTGGCCAAGCGCATTCTATCTATACACAAGACTCTGTGTAACCAAGAACGTTTATAGATAGTATGCAGATGACGTCACTCAGGTCTTTGTTATTGTTTTTTGCCATCCGCGTTTATGAGTAATGCTCACTGAACTGTATTAACCTGTCTATAATCGTTCATGGATACACACAGTATTGTGTGTTGTCCGTTATACTTCCGGATGGCAATGTTATGAGCTTATTAGCCAAGCGCATACTATCTATAGTCTGGATAATACAGTTCAGTGAGAATAAACGCGGATGGCAAAAACAAACAACAAAAAACCAAAGACCCGAGTGACGTCGATTTATTTCTATCTATATTATGGTCCTGTGGTATGACACTCGCCTTCGGATCGGAAGGTCCTGGGGGGTTCGAGTCCCACTCAGAGCGGCGCATAGTTAGTTTAGTTCTTGGAAAAGACACTTTATTTAGATTCTCTGACCGTACTCAGTTATAAAATGAGAACCTGGGCGTTAACAGCGTTGTCTCTGTCCGATAAAACTTAATGTAATATCGCCTAAAAGGTGTCATGTCGCGTCTTACATGCTAATTTAAGCCTTGGCTAGGGACCTCTTGCAAAGCGCGTTGAGCACCTTTAGTTGGTATTGCGTTATAGTGGGAATGAAGTTGACGTCACTCAACTCTTTGTTATTGTTATTATTTTTAGACCGCCTGTTAGTGATTAGTTCTCACTAAATTCTATAAATCAGAGAATAAACTTTAAATG
>NC_088367.1:11508361-11510861 GCF_034508935.2 Berghia stephanieae | reverse complement strand
AGAAACAAGAGAGAGAGAGAGAGAGAGAGAGAGAGAGAGAGAGATAGAGAGAGAATGAGAGAGATGGAGGGAGAGAGAGAGGGGGGGGAGAGATGAAGGGAGAGAGGGAGAGAGAGAGAGAGAGAGAGCGGCTATGTTGTCTAGTGATATGACACTCCCTTTCGGATCGGAAGGTCCTGGGTTCGATCCTCGCGCTTGGCGCATATTTGATTGAGTCCTTGGAAAAGGCTCTTTACTCACATTCTCTCACCGTACTCATAATATGTGTAAAATGAGTACCTGGCCGTTAACAGCGTTGTCTCTGTCTGAAAAAAAAATGTAATATCGCCTAGCAGCGCCATAATGTCTCGTCCTTCATGTTAAATGTTGCTGTTGGCCAGGCGGGACCCCTTGTAAAGCGCTTTGAGCACATTTAGTAGAATTTGTGCTATAGATAGTATACGCTTGGCAAAGAAGCTCATAACATTGCCATCCGGAAGTATAACGGACCAACACGCAAAACTATGTGTAACCATGAACTTTTATAGTCTGGTTAATACAGTTTAGTGAGAATCACTCACAAACGCGGATGGCAAAATACAATAACAAAAGCTTGAATGACGTCATCGTCGTTCTATCTATATAAAAAAGCTCAAAATTTTTTTTAAAAGTTCACCTACACCACATGATATTTATGCCATCCCCCTTTTGTCAAGGAATCTCGTGAGTAATTCTATTTGTCACCCGTCTGGCCAGTTTAACCTTTGCTACCATTTCATTGTATTGGATCTACACAACCATTAACTATAACCAAACACCTTTTTCAGAATTTAGCCAGAAAATGTTTTGCTTCATAATAATATATCGATCGATTTAAACGACCTTGAACTTGTTTAAAAGCCTCAAACTTGAGAACTCAAAGAATATATTATTTGAAGACTCAATTTGAAGTATTTGTTACGAGAAGGTTTATATATATATATTATATATAATATATATATATATATATATATATATATATATATATATATATAATTTATATATAGATATATGTATGTATATATATATATATATATATATATATATATATATATATAAATATATATAATATATATATATATATCAATCTAACGCTAAAGTATAAAAAATGTAGTAACATTTTTCTGGCCAAAAAATATGGACAGTTGTTTTGGCATTGTGGGGAACATACAATTAATTAGCTTTTCACGAACCTGACAATGGGCGTCTGGCGGTGTGAATTTATTACCTACAGAACGAGACTAATCTGGGGTGACTGAGACAAAACAGATGTAAAACAAAATAAAGCAGCTAAAGGAACGATAAATAATTGAGGAAAATAACAGGATTTAAAAATACCCGGGTACAAATTAATACCAACCATCTTGTTCGCATCGCACCGGACATTGGAGAACTATGTAAATGAAGTTGTCACCGTCTAATAAATTGTGACGTATATCCGCCAGGAACAGTAACTCCTGTCTCCCTCCAACAATACAACGGATTCAATTACTTCCCTTTAGGCTGGATTTTTTGGACTCCATATATTTTTAATATCTCCCCCATCGTTTTTCAATCGCTCTGTCCTATCCTCTGTATTAGCCCGCCCATATTTTTACGTCCATTTTTTTTTCTAATAATAAATTGGGCAATAAATTTGGATTACCGAACACACACACACACACACACACACACACACACACAATGTATTAGTACTAGCGTTTAGGTAAAATACTCACAACATCCGCCAGCCATAGATAGTTCGAAGATGACGTCACTCAGTCTTTGTTGTTGTTTTTTGCCATCCGCGTTTATGAGTAATGAACTGTATTAACCTGGCTATAAACGTTCATGGATACACACAGTTTTGTGTCCGTTATACTTCCGGATGGCAATGTTATGAGCTTCTTAGCCAAGCGCATACTATCTATACTATGACTCGAACCAACACACAACATTATAATGTGTAACATTCACCGTTTATATCTGCGTCTAAATAAAATTCTCTGTATTCATCCCATAGAGAAAATGTGTCTTTAGGGTCTATTCCAAGGGAAAACTGGAATAACCCAGGCGTTAGCCGCAAGTAGGCAACGGCAACCTGAACTAAAGACAAGGTGACTTGCTCAAGGCCACACAGCGCAGCAGGTAGTCTCGAACTCCGTACCTTTCGGGTACGAAGAATAGATAATAACCCTGGGCTACGATACCTGCTCTTTACAATAATATACTTGAAATATATAAATAGGTTGACAACATTATAATACAATGTTTTAACAGGTTAAGTGGAAGAAGTTCATTGAACGCTAATTCTTTATATATATATATATATATATATATATATATATATATATATATATATATATATATATATATATATATATATATATATTATATATATATATATATATATATAACAGGAACACAGAAACGAGTCGTCTCGGCAAAAAAATGTGAGTGAAAATTTACATTATATATATATATATATATATTATATATATAT
>NC_088367.1:11480861-11498361 GCF_034508935.2 Berghia stephanieae | reverse complement strand
TGTGTTGCTGTTTGGCTAGGGACCCCTTGCAAAGCGCTTTGAGCACGTTTAATGGGTATTGTGCTATATAAAAGATCAAGCTGTGTGTGTGTGTGTGTTTGTGTGTGTATGTGTGTGTGTGTGTGTGTGTGTGCAAAGAAACGTAAAGCATCATAAATGACTTTTCGATAGACTAGCGTTCTATCCTAAAGATAGCAAGCAATTGCTTTGTCCGTTTCTATCTATAGGAACCAGGATAAGTTTAATAGCTGTTAAACTTCATAATCGTGTTAATTTATCGCAGACGTAGTTTCAAACGGCGTTGCCGTATTTAAATAAAACAAACCAGTATTTAGATAAATAGATACATAGTGTTTGACTATAACTGAAACTTCCAAAACTCTGTCCGTCAAATCTCCAGGTCGTTCTTTACCTTCCCTTGGATTATTATTCATTACTTACGCTATACCACGACAAAGGGAGTGAATCCAGAGTCAAACGGAATTTCTCTATATAAATATTCTTGTTATTTCAGTACAGGCCTCTTCAAAAGGTACCCAGGTATCCCAGGTCACTATACGTCATGCATCACTGACCACACGGTCATTTCAGGTCAACAACAAATATTTTTGTCTAAATCAAATTTTGGAAACTTTTATTTTGAAGTCGGAATTTACTTTTCCCCTTAGAGAACTATTCCGATCTCTCTCTTTGACAAATTATCTCGCCAGGAGCGGTGACTGTACAATTATAAGAAGTTCTATTTAAAAAAAAAACAAAAACAAAAACAAAACAAAAACACACACACACACAATCTCTCTCTCCCCTCCCCCCCCTCTCTCTCTCTCTCTCTCTCTCTCTCTCTTATATATATATATATATATATATATATAATATATATATATATATATATATATATATATATATATATATTAAGGATTACGCCGACTGAGGACGTGTAAAGAGACACAGAAACGAATGTTTCGGCCACAAAAAATGTGAGTGACAATGCATGTGTATCTATCTATCTATCTATCTATCTATCTATCTATCTATCTATCTATCTATCTATCTATCTATCTTTCTATCTATCTAAGCATTTTCATTTTAACAACACACGCTGTAAAAAAAATGAACGCTTTTTAAAATTGCCAAATTTTAACTTCATATAACTCTTTACATTTTTTATGGAATTTTTGTAAGGGAAGAGAAAGAGGGAGAGGGGGGAGTAAAAGAAAGGGAGAGATTGGGAAAGAGAGATAAAGAGTGAGAGAGAAGAAGAAGAAGAAGAAGAAGAAGAAGAAGAAGAAGAAGAAGAAGAAGAAGAAGAAGAAGAAGAAGAAGAAGAAGAAGAAGAAGAAGAAGAAGAAGAAGAAGAAGAGAAGAAGAAGAAGAAGAAGAAGAAGAAGAAGAAGAAGAAGAAGAAGAAGAAGAAGAAGAAGAAGAAGAAGAAGAAGAAGAAGAAGAAGAAGAAGAAGAAGAAGAAGAAGAAGAAGAAGAAGAAGAAGAAGAAGTTTTCTTTTCTAACCTTTTACTCTCAAAATTTTCATTCTTATATCAAACATAGATTTTCATAACATTCTGCTTATCAGGCAAAAAATATTTTCTTAACAAGTGGAAA
Source organism: Berghia stephanieae (assembly GCF_034508935.2). Classification (NCBI taxonomy): domain Eukaryota; kingdom Metazoa; phylum Mollusca; class Gastropoda; order Nudibranchia; family Aeolidiidae; genus Berghia; species Berghia stephanieae. The sequence continues at coordinate 11,496,761 of NC_088367.1, read as the reverse complement.
TTGAAAAAAGAAACCCATACACTAAAGCGACTTTTCATTGGGGGAGGGGGGGGGGGGGCGACGATAAAAATGCCCAAGCTTGAAGTGACCTTTGAGACACAGCACGCTTTATTGCACGGGGTGTCCCGACGAGAATAAACTCCGATCCTTGAATAAAGACATTATTATGCTTGATAGGAAATGAACATTTTGCTTCGGACCCGAAAGGTACTAAGTTCGATTACCCCCTCCCCTTCCCCCCCCCCCCCCCCCCCCCACCGTCCTGCCCCCCCCCCCCCTTCCGCTGCGCTGTGTGACTTTGAGCAAGTCACCTCGCCCTAGCTCAATTTGCAGCGCTGCACTGCGGCTGACGCCTGGGTTATTCCAGTCTTCCCTTGGAATAGACCCTAAAGACAAATATTTCCCCAATGGGATGAATAAAGGGAATTTCATTTTATTATATTTATTTATTATTAGATATAACTTTTTACATAAAGTGCTATCTATTTTGTTACTTACTGTATTGCTGTTTGGTTATTATTGAAATATATACAGTATACTATTGAAAACAAAATTGAGTTTTATATAGCGCAATATCCACTAAATGTGCTCAAAGCGCTTTACAAGGGATCCTAACATGTAGGACGGTACATGACGCCTGTTAGGCGATATTACAATTTTTTCGGACAAAGACAACGCTTTAACGGCCAGGTACTCATTTTACACCTGAGTACGGTGAGAGAATGTGAGTAAAGAGCCTTTTCCAAGGACTCAACTATGCGCTGAGCGCGAGGCTCGAACCCAGGACTTTCCGTTCCTCTCCTCCCCCTTTCTCTCTCTCTCTCTCTCTCTCTCTCTCTCTCTCTCTCTCTCTCTCTCTCTCTCTCTTTCTCTTTCCTCCCCCTCCCCTCTCTCTCTCTCTCTCCCCACCCACTTTTTTTTCTTTTTTTTTCTTTTTTTTCTCTCCCCGCCTTCTTTTACTCGCGCCTCTTCTTGCATCCACACCCGACACCCTCTCCTTACATTTACATTGTCTCCACATTTGACGAAATGTGATATTTTGTAAATTTTCATATTTGTGTTTATGTTTTTTGTCTCCTGACGAAGGCCAAGAGCCGAAACGTTGTTTGTTTTGTGTTGTTCCCTTATATATGAGTCACATCGACTCACTTTATTTTTCTCTCCAGATAGAATTTGACCTGTCAGTTCGTAATAAAGGCTTAGTAGCTGTGCGGCTATGTGGTCGAGTGGTATGACACTCGCTTTCGGATCGGAAGGTCCTGGGTTCGAGCCTCGCTCGGCGCATAGTTGAGTCCTTGGAGAACGCTCTTTACTCACATTCTCTCACCGTACTCAGGTGTAAAATGAGTACCTGGTCGTTAACAGCGTTGTCTCTGTCCCAAAAAATTGTAATATCGCCTAAGAGGCGTCATGTCCCGTCCTACATGTTAAATGTTGCTGTTGACCAGGGACCCCTTGTAAAGCGCTTTGAGCACATTTAGTGGATATTGCACTATATAAAAGCTAATTAAATTTTGCTTAACCCAAACTTTGATAAGACACATTTAATTTTGGTCCAATTTTGGACAGAACCCCCCCCCCCTCCCCCCCCCCCCCCCCCCCCCCCCCCCCCCAAAAAAAAAAAAAAAAAAAAAAAATTCGTGGCTTTCAAATTCAGCTCGATCAAATTACAATTAATGACACTTATAAATAAAATAAATAAAAATTTAAAAAATAAATTCCCTTCATTCATCCCATTGGGGTATTTTGTCTCTAGGGTCTATTTCAAAGGAAGACTGGAACAACCCAGGCGTCAGGCGTTAGCCGCAGTGCAGCGTCGAAAATTGAGCTAGGGCGAGGTGACTTACTTGCTCAAGGCCACACAGCGCAGCAGTGGGTGGTCGAACTCGGTACATTTCGAGTACGAAGCAAATACATACATATATATATATATATATATATATATATATATATATATATATATATATATATATATTATATATATATATATATATATATATATATATAAATTATATATATATATATATATTATATATATATAATATATATATTTATTTATTTATTTATTTATTTTATTTATTTTTTTTTTCAATAAAGCAAAACATCGTGGCAAAACTCTCATAATATTATTTCTGGCTGTAATATAACATTTTAAATTTTCACCCTTTAAACCATACCACGGCTTTACACCGTAGTTAGACGACAGGTCACAAATTAACAACTACAACAACAACAACAACAACATCGTATCAACGAACGATAGGCCAAACCAATAAAATCTTCACCTTTTCAATAGAAATTTCACAATACAGCAAGTACGTACCTACGTACCAACTACCAACCAACCTACTTAGTCAAAAGAAAAATAATTTCCATTGCCACTACCCACTCTTTTCTTTTTGTCTTTTTCTTCTCGACGGCTTGCGCATGCGCATCGAACCATGTGACCCGGCGGTCAAAGAGAAAAGGCCGCTATAAAACCGGCAACTTTAACGACGTGTAAGTTGTGATATCGCCTACAAGAAAACCCTCCAGTTTGCAGTCTTTTGGTTTGGGTTGTTTTTTTGGTTCATAGTTTGCGTCCATTTAACGGTAAGGAACAAATTGGAATTATATAAAATTAATATTCAATTATTATTATTATGTTAACGAAAGAGTGAAATTGGAAAAGTTTCGTATTGGGGAACAATACAGACAATGGACGTTTCAGGTAAAATCCATTCGTCAGCACAACAATTCGGCTATGTAGTCTAGTGGTATGACACTCGCTTTCGGATCGGAAGGTCCTGGGTTCGAGCCTCGCGCTCGGCGCATAGTTGAGTCATTGGAAAAGGCTCTTTACTCACATTCTCTCACCGTACTCGGGTGTAAAATGAGAACCTGGCCGTTAACAGCGTTTTATTAGTCCGAAAATTGTAATATCGCCTAACAGGCGTCATGTCCCGTCCTACGTGTTAAATGTTGCTGTTGACCAGGGACCCCTTGTAAAGCGCTTTGAGCACATATAGTGGAGATTGCGCTATATAACGCTCAATTTTTTAAATACACAAATTAACGTGGAAAACAAATAAAATAAAATGCAAAATAACTTGTATCGTCTGTACTCAATGATGGTTGGAGTGTGAATACAATGAATATTATGATAAAAGTTATTTTGCATTTTATTTTATTTGTTTTCCGCGTTAAATTGTGTATTGTTGTGCTGACGAAGGGTTTGTACCCGAAACGTCCATTGTTTGTATTGTTCCCATACGAAGCCTCTCCATTTTCACTCTTTCATTAGTATTTTCACGATCACAGGCTTCAGGCAGCCCCTGCGGTTTTCTAAATTATTATGTTACGCATTACCTCAAAACGGTTTTATACGGTTGTGATTTAAACATGCAACTAGAACTTAAACAATTATAAAGCGCAATATCTACTCAAAGGGCTCGAAGCGCTTTACAAGGCGTCTCAACCCTACAGCAACATTTAACACGTATGACGAGACGTGACGACTGTTAGGCGATATTACAATATATTTCTCAGACGGATACAATGTTTTAACGGCCAGGTACTCATTTACACCTGAGTGAGGAGAGATAATGTGAGTAAAGAGCCCCTTTTCCAAGGACTCAACTATGCACCGCTTAGAGTGGAAGTCGAACCCTGAACCATTGGGTCCGAAGCGAGTGGCATACTACTAGAATACAAAGTAAAAGTTGAATCTAAAACCGAATTGGTCAAAATTGGGGAAAAAAAAATTAATGGGAGCGATCTATATTCAGGTATTCGTCCAACCTGGTCATTGATCACATGATATGTTGCTGTCAAAGGATTGGATATTTCTTAATAAATGTAAACACGCTGCTTTGTTTATGAAAGTTGTAAACATACACATGTGTCAGCTGAACAAAATGACCAAGAGTGCTAATGGATAGTTCGAAAACTGTGAACACTTTTCACTATATGGGTCACTTTCAGCACATATTCCAATGTGACCAATGACCTCGAGCACATGGAAATGTAATATAGATAGTATGCGCTTGGCTACGAAGCTCATAACATTGCCATCCGGAAGTATAATGGACTAACACACAAAACTGTGTATCCATGAACGTTTATAGTCGGGTTAAAACAGTTCAGTGAGCATTACTCATAAACGCGGATGGCAAAAACAATAACAAAGACCTGAGTGACGTCATCTTCGAACTATCTATAGATACTTTATTTCAAATTTTCGAGTCAAAAATAAAACAACTGAAATTTTTACTCGACTAGTTTTAATAAACAATACGATAACTGATCTAATTTTCAAAACTGTATGCACTGCATGTTGATTGAAGAACTGAAGGCTCATACTATAAAATAATAGTTAAAAAGGCATCCGTGTCAATAGCTTGACAGGCATAGCAACAAAAGGTCACGGAGGAACCATCAATAGAAAGATCGAAGTTGACGTCACTCGGGTCATTGTTATTGTTTTTTGCCATCCGCGTTTATGAGTAATACTCACTAAACTGTATTAACCAGGAAGGTCCTGGGTTCGAGCAGTTTAGTGAGAACTACTCATAAACGCGGATGGCAAAAAACAATAACAAAGACGTGAGTGACGTCATCTTCGAACTATCTATAGATAGTATGCAGATGACGTCAATCAGGCCTTTGTTATTGTTTTTGCCATCCGCGTTTGTGAGTTGTTCTCACTAAACTGTATTAACCAGACTATAAACGTTCATGGTTACACAGAGTTTGTGTGTTGGTCCGTTATACTTCCGGATGGCAATGTTATGAGCTCCTTGGCCAAGCGCATACTATCTATACGGGGGACCCGATAGCTCAGTTGGTAGAGCACTCACTTCACACACAAAGGGACCGAGATCGATCGAGATTTTTTTTTTCTGAAAAAATTCAGAAGTGAATGGGTAGCTGAGTCTGTTCGATTCGGCGGAAAGTACTTTGCGATAGACTACCGTCCTATCAAAAGGATATCAAGCAATTGCTATTGTCCGTTTTACGCTGTAGGAACCGGGATAAACTCCGGGGCTCCATGGGTCAAATGGTTCTGAAGGACTATCTACTAACTTATATCCAGCTGTTGTGAATATTTTCCTTAAGCGCATAGCATCAATCGTATCTTTGTTGTATAGATAGTTCGAAGATGACGTCACTCATGTTTTTGTTATTGTTTTTTGCCATCCGCGTTTATGAGTAATGCTCACTGAACTGTATTAACCCGACTATAAACGTTCATGGATACACACAGTTTTGTGTGTTGGTCCGTTATACTTCCGGATGGCAATGTTATGAGCTTCTTTGCCAAGCGCATACTATCTATAGATAGTTCGAAGTTGACGTCACTCAGGTGTTTGTTATTGTTTTTGCCATCCGCGTTTATGAGTAATTATCACTAAACTGTATCAATCTGACTATCAACGATCATGGTTACACACAGTGCTGTGTGTTCGTCCGTTACACTTCCGGATGGCAATGTTGTGAACTCCTTAGCTAAGCGCATACTATATATATTATTTTCATAATATTGAACAGTGCAAAGATGAATTCTCTGGTAGTGCTCGCGATGTTGGTGATGACTCTGACGTCATCAGTGTACCAGGCGGACGCCAGTAGCATGCGCCTAGACAAAGTGGTCCGGGCATTGGACGCTCTCTACAAGAGGCAAGGAGGAGCTTCGGGCACAACTGCCGGACCTGGGAAAGCTACGGTACTGTAACACTCAATTATTACTAAGTGTGAATGATATTGATAATCGTAATAATAATAGTAATAACAATAGTAATAATAATAAATAATAATAATAATAATAATAATAATAATAATAATAATAATAATAATAATAATAATAATAATAATAATAATAATAATGATGATGATAATAATAATAATAATAATATAATAATAATAATAATAATAATAATAATAATAATAATAATAATAATAATAATAATAATAATAATAATAATAATAATAATAATAATAATAATAATAATAATAATAATAATGGGCCCGATTTAACATGACTGTAATGGCCAATATATTTTTTTTTAATTTCGCGTCGGTTTGAGAATATTAATATCCTTTACAACAATGAGCCCAAAACAATTTGGGTTATCAGACCTGAAAATAAGTATACGTCGGGCGCCTCATACTTTAAAAAAACAAAACAAACAAACTGTTATTCCTTTGTAAAATCGGATTTTCCCCGAACACGAAGGAGGTGGTCCTTGAGATAATCAGTCGCATCGTGAACAGCTTTGAACGGAGATATTGACAATTTTAGTCAAGAGGTCACTTTTTATGGAAAATGAGTTCTCATCAAAAATCGTAAAATCAAACATTTTCCTACATATTGATGAAATATTTTAATTGAATTCTACTCCTAAATAATTTTTTTATTTTTTTTTCTGAAGGTGATTATTATACTTAATTTCAACTGTTGTCAAATTTGGAAAAGATTTTCTCAAAATTAGGGTTTCACACCCTAGCCCATGCATATGACCATAACTTGCATGAAAAAATCACCCGATTTGCTTCAAATAAAGATTAAAATTCTCAGGAGACACTGGGCTTTCAAAAAACGCAAATAAGTATTTCACCAAGTGACTGATTATGTCAGGGACGCATAAAAATAAATAAAACCATAACAGTACTATCCTCCTCCATCCATCGCCGTCAGGGTCCCCCTCAGACGACACCTGGGAGTGGAGGCGCCAGCGAATACTACTCCGGTTCAGATGACGGAGGTGATTGTAGCGAAATGGGTTGGGGTCTCTGGTATATGCTGAGAGAGATGCAGGATCAAATGTTTATCAAGTCAATCCGGGGCAGTAAGTAACGGTTGTTTTTGTTGTTTTTATTTTATTCTATCTTTTGGGTTTATTTGAAGAGGTGAGAAGAGAGAGAGAGAGAGAGAGTAGTAGTAGTAGTAGTAGTAGTAGTAGTAGTAGTAGTAGTAGTAGTAGTAGTAGTAGTAGTAGTAGTAGTAGTAGTAGTAGTAGTAGTAGTATCGTTCGGCTACACTTCTATGTTCAAGGTATCAATCCAGGTTCTGAAGTCATCATCACATTTGTTGATGGTTTCAAATCCCCTTTCAAGTTTTGCCTCTGGGCAATCTAGTACGAGGTGGTTTGCATCTTGTGGTGCTTGGTTGCACTTTGGGCATGTTGGTGATTCTTGGAGCCCCCATTTGTGCATGTTGGCAGCTGTTCTTGTATGTTTTGACCGTAGTCTATTTGCAGCTACCCAGTATTTTCTTGGTTCATCCTGTAGACCTGGGAGACTTTTACAGGGATCTTCAATTAGTTCCACTCCTGTTGGTTTATTCCTTCTCCATTCCTCGCACCAGAGAGACAGAGGGAGGGATATATATATATATATATATATATATATATATATATATATATATATATATATATATATAGAGAGAGAGAGAGAGAGAGAGAGAGAGAGAGAGAGAGAGAGAGAGAGGTCGCACACCCAATGAGCTACCCAGCTACAATTTTTCTCACCAGACTTTTTAGATTTGTAGTCTTACCTTACCGGAGTTCCGTCTCCCTACAACGGTTGAATGTCATAGAACGCCATTCTTCTTCACGCTCAAGGGCCATAACCGAGCAGTCGATTAACTTTTTGCCAGTTGTTGCCTCCATATTTCCAGATTTAATTTTTAATTGAGCTTTATATAGCGCAATATCCACTAAATGTGCTCAAAGCGCTTTACAAGGGGTCCCTGGTCAACAGCAACATTTAACATGTAGGACGGGACATGCCGCCTGTTAGGCGATAATACAATTTTCCGGACAAAGACAACGCTGTTAACGACCAGGTATTCATTTTACACCTGAGTACGGTGAGAGAAAGTGAGTAAAGAACCATTTCCAATGACTCAACTATGCGCCGAGCGCGAGGCTCGAACCCAGGACCTTCCGATCCGAAAGCGAGTGTCATACGACTAGACCACATAGCCGCACAAGGGACACGCTCAAGGGCCATAACCGAGCAGTCGATTAACTTTTTGCCAGTTGTTGCCTCCATATTTCCAGATTTGTAGTTACCAATAAATTATATTATTCATCCTTTGTCACCCACAGCTCTCGGAGGCTTCAACGGAATTTGCGTTGACCTCTTCACCTGGTTAGATGAGCACTACTACGAATATTATTCATTCTTTGTCATCCACAGCTCTCGGAGGCTTCAACGGAATTTGCGTTGACCTCTTCACCTGGTTAGATGAGCACTACTACGAATATTATTCATTCTTTGTCATCCACAGCTCTCGGAGGCTTCAACGGAATTTGCGTTGACCTCTTCACCTGGTTAGATGAGCACTACTACGAATATTATTCATTATTTGTCATCCACAGCTCTCGGAGGCTTCAACGGAATTTGCGTTGACCTCTTCACCTGGTTAGATGAGCACTACTACGAATATTATTCATTCTTTGTCATCCACAGCTCTCGGAGGCTTCAACGGAATTTGCGTTGACCTCTTCACCTGGTTAGATGAGCACTACTACGAATATTACATTTTGCACCTCCAGCTCTGGGCTCAGGAATTGCGATTGGACCCTCACCTGTAGATGACATACTACAATTGACGCATGCACACCGTGGCCAGAGTCTGGGCTCCATGGACAGTGGCAGTGGAGGGGGCGCCTCCATGAAGAAACGATCCTACAAATTGGACGCAGTCAAACGCGGTGTAAGTACAATAGATAGTATGCGATTGGCTAAGAAGTTCATAACATTGCCATCCGGAAGAATAACGGACCAATACACAAAACTATGTGTAACGATGAACTTTTATAGTCTGGTTAATACAGTTTAGTGAGAAGTACTCATAAACGTGGATGGCAAAAACGAATAACAAAGACCAGAGTGACGTCAACTTCGAACTATCTATAATTGGGTTAATACAGTTTAGTGAGAATTACCCATAGAGACGTGTATGGTAAAAAAAAAAAAAAAACAAAACAAAAAAAAAAACAACAAAACAATGCCATCCACGTTTTTGAGTAATACTCTTCAACAGTCGTAACGTCACTTCCTTCCTAATGACGCATGGTAACTTAGTAACACTGGCTCTAAACTATCGGAACGATGGCGGACGCCCGTATGAAATATTTCTCCGGCGAGCATAAAAGCGTATCCAGAGTTTAAAAAAAAACATAAATTTGATCATGTTTTGACTTTTACACATTCTGATCACATGGCATATTAAAAGTTCTAGCCGGCATGAAGAATAAAAAGTAATGATTATCTTTGTTTAGAACCAAGATGGCCGCCGGGCGGCGTGACATCAGACTACTGAATCCAATTGTTTTAATATAGAAACAAGAAAGAACATATTTTATGAAGTGTTTCCCGGCACAGTAACTGAATATTGTGCAACATATGTATTGACTGGGGGTCCCGATAGCTCAGTTGGTAGAGCACTCGCTTCACACGCAAAAGGACCGTGATAGATCTCGGGTGCAGTCAATATTTTTTCTTCTGGTCTCTTCCCCCCCCCCCCCCTCCTTGCAGTGAATGGGTAGTTGGGTCTATTTGATCTGGCCGAAAGTACTTTGCGGTAGACTAGCGTCCTATCCAAAGGATAGCAAGCAATTTCTACTCTCCGAATGAAGTTGACGTCACTCGTGTCTTTGTTATTGTTTTTTATCCAACCGCGTTTATGAGTAATTCTCACTAAACCGTATTAACCAGACTTTAAACATTTAAAATTACACACAGTGCTGTGTGTTGGTCCTTTATACTTCCGGGTGGCAATGTTGTGAGCTTCTTAGACAAGGGATAGGGAATGAGATTAGTCGAAGAGTCGCGTCCCTTGATTGGACGTCACCGGCGGAAAAGTTATTAGAGAGAGAATGTCATGTTGGTTGTGCGCATGCGTCTCTCGTCCTCGCTTCCGGTGAAAGCGGCATGAGGCATCGAAAGCGGGGACGAGAGAGACGCATGCGCAAAACCATTTTGACGTTCTCTCTGTAAGGTAACGTCCAATAAAGGGACGCTACTCTTCCGCTAGTCTCATTCCCTATACTATCGATATTGGGCAAAGTAAAATCCCAAACTGGGTTTCAAAACTTCTTCATTCAACTTTCTGATTTTCAATTTTCAGCTCCGAAATTTGAGGGCAGAAATGGTCACACGCCAAGGAGGTGCAAGTGGCACAACAGCCAGTCCAGGTGGTGCAGGTGGTGCAAGTGGAACAACAGCTGGTGCAGGTGGTGCAGGTGGTGCAAGTGGTGGTGGCTCAGGCGGCGGACGTGGTGGTGGCATGGGCTCGGGTTCGTCGGAGGAATTGAACGACCACGACATCGACTGGCATAAACTGTTCTTGTCTTGCTACGTTTGGCTCCATTTAGATTAATTGAGAAGCTGCTACTTATGATCACGATGACGCTTTGTCGGCAATGGGATGATGTCACGTAAGGAATTTGATTTTCGGGGGTTTTTTGTCGGTTTTTTTTTTGTTTTTTTTTTTTGTTTTTTTGTTTTTGTTTTTTTTTTTTTGTTCATAATTTATTTTTTGGGGGAAAGGGGGGGGGGGTGTTGATGTTTTTTTTTTTTTTTTTTTTCGTTTTGTTTTGATTGTTTTGTTTTTTTTACTTTTTTCTTTTTTGTTTGTTTTTTTTTTTTTTTTTTTTTTTTTGTCTTTTGTTGTTACTTTCTTTTTTTTTGTGTTTTTATTTTATATTATTTTATTTTGTTCATTTACTTTGTTCGTTTTAAAATTTGTTTTTGATAAATGTTGTTTTGTTTGTTTGGTTTTGGAGATTTTTTTGGAAGGGGGGGGGGGGGGTCTTTTTTTGTAATGTGCATATTTTCTTTTTTCGTTTCTGTTTTTTTTTTTAACTTTACGGACATTGTTTGATAGTCTGTATTTAGTTTGGGAAGAGGAGCGGGAATAAGAAGGAGGGGGAGAAAGAGGAGGAAGAAGAGATGTAGGATGAAGAGGAGGAGGAGGAGGAGGAGGAGGAGGAGGAGGAGGAGGAGGAGGAGGAGGAGGAGGAGGGGGAGGAGGAGGAAGAGGAGGAGGAGGAGGAGGAGGAGAAGGAGGAGGAGGAGGAGGAGGAGGAGGAAGAAGAAGGGAGGAGAAGGATGAGGAGCGGGAGGAGGAAGTGGAAGACGTCGGAAGGAAACGCTAGTGTATTTCATTTTGTGTTTTTTTAAAAATAGTTTGTCATTTTTATAACATTTTTGCAATAAAAATGTTTTGTTTTGTTTTTTTTTCCATTTCAACAGAATCGTTCCATGGTTGAAATTGCATTGGCCTAGGACCTGCATTGAGATTTTTTTTTTTTTAAACTGAGTTTCACAAGGATCTCTCTTATATCCATTTATTCAAACGCTTTCATATAATCAACTCTTACGCATCAGCTCTCATTACTCTAATCCAAATAATACTATTATCATTTCAAACCTGCTTTTCATAATTCGTACCTACTTAAATGGATTTTTTTTTCAATTTTATTATTTACAATTATATGAAAAGAAGTTGACGACAGTTCGAGATACATGATTTTCAGATTTTCACATTGATTTGTGTTAAAAAAAAATAAAGATATGCAGAAATATTCAGAGATGCCGTATCATCAATGTCATAGGACATTATACTAAAGTACAGAAGGGGGAAGAGGGGTTGCTGTAGTCGCTGATAACATATAACGTTGAGAATTTCACAGACAGTAAAATTGGAATTCCTGTCCAAAAATTAAATATCAACCTTCAGACCCCAAACAAACCCTGCCTCTCTATCACGTGATCAATGTACGGACCTGTCAACCTGTATCTAGTTATTCCCTGTCTGAAACAAGCTCAAAGTATTACAACTGTGATAAAACATAGACTTCCATTAAGTACCCTTCCTTATATATATATATATATATATATATATATATATATATATATATATATATATATATATATATATATGCTAAGCGTCCGTACTCTAGAAAAACACAGATTTAAACATTGATGTGTTTTTCTGGAGTACGGCAGTAAGGACGATGCTTTGGAACATTCCAGAACGCTTCAAAAGCCTGTTCCGTCAACTAGCAAGTACGCGCGGGCGCCTTTTATAACTTTGATATCCTACTTTCCTTTCTTTTTTCCAAGGCAAAATCTTTGATTTTTGCAATGAATTTGCGATGAATTCCCGGAGAGTTCCTAGAATTCTGATCGGTACATTGGGTTAAAATCAAAAGTTGGAAAGGAAAGAGCGCCTGCACACGATGCCCGTTGCTCACGGAACAGCTTATTTGATGTACCTTCATACATTTCGACAGTTACGCCTGTCCATCATTCATAATATAACATTATATCAATGGTTTGGGTTTCGAGTTATACGGGGTTAATATAATATAAGCCATTATATCAATATTATAGCATTTCGGGTGAATATATGTTGACGTTTATCTCAATTAAATCTGTCAGTCTTTTTCCCTTCATATATGATCATAAATAAATATATTTATAGAATTATATATGAAGGTTGTCTTTTTTTTCCAATAAACTTTATATTTGCATCAAATAATATTCGATGTTTGTTATTTCTTTAATCTATTCCAAACTGCCAATATATATATATATATATATATATATATATATATATATATATATATATATATATATATATATATATATATATATATATATATATATATATATATATATATATATATATATATATATATATCTGAATATACGATACCACACAAAAATAAGCAATAAAATACTGTATGAAAAATGTAATGAAAGACCCTTATCCATTCAAATCATGGAGGCAAGATGGCGGCTTCTTGGGCATATCCTCAGAAGAGATGTAAATATACCAGCTAATAAAGCCATGAATACTTTTTTCACCCCATCTGGACACAAAAAAAATCAAGGTAGACCACCCACGTCAATTTATACTGTCTTCAATCGAGACCTAAAACGCCTTCAAAATAACAAAGAATTAAAATCAAAGGAGGACCTTATGAACTCTTAGCATCCACAGCAAAAGACCGTGAACTGTGGAAGGAAATGACACAGATGATTAGAGAGGCAACCGAGGTGTCCCGATCGGATGATTAGGAAGCGAAAGGCCTTAAGTCAGTCAAGTCATATATATATATATATATATATATATATATATATATATATATATATATATATATATATATATATATATAATATATATGGTTGGTGGGTACTTGTAGGCACGAGAGTGCTCGATAATTTTGGTTAGAGCTAATATAAAATATAAATGGATTCACTCACTTAAATGGCCGAAACACATGTTTCTGTGGTTTGCATTACGTCGTCAGTCGGCATATTATGTGGATTCTACGTAGGGGGTATGTGTGTGTGGGGGGGGGGGGGTGGTTGGAGGGGCTATGTGTGTGTGGGGGGTGGTTGGAGGGGCTATGTGTGTGTGTGTGTGTGGGGGGGGGGGGTTGGATGGGCTATGTTAGTCTGTGGGTGTGTGTGGGAGGGGGGGGGGTCGTTGGAGGGGCTATGTGTTTGTGGGGGGGGGGGGGGGTTGGAGGGGCTATGTGTGTGTGTGTGGGGGGGGGGGTGGTTGGAGGAGCTATGTGTGTGTGGGGGGGGGGGGTGAGGGGGTAAATGTGTGTGTATGAGTGTATGTGTGGGTATGTGTGAGTGTGTTGATGATAATATGTATGTATGTGTGTATGTATGTATGTGTGTATGTCATGAGTACTTACTGATACAGATTCCGTTGACACGTCTGTAGCCCATAGCGTGCGCCTCTCTAGGAGATCGTGGTGGTCTGTACCAGGTTCCATATCGTACTGGAGGGAGAGACAAGGAGACGGAAAGACTTATTAACCCATGATGATATATGATGATGATGCTGATGATGATGATGATGATGATGATGATGATGATGATGATGATGATGATGATGATGATGATGATGATGATGGTGGTGGTGGTGGTGGTGGTGTTGATGATGATGATGATGGTGGTGGTGGTGGTGGTGGTGCTGGTGATGATGATGATGATGATGGTGATGATGATGATGATGATGATGATGATGATGATGATGATGATGACGACGACGACGATGATGATGATGATGATGATGATGATGATGATGATGATGATGATGATGATGATGATGATGATGATGGGATTATAAAAAATAACAACAGCAACGCAATCTCTTAACTCAGGTATGAATGGGTATCTGGTTGTAATGATTAACGTATATGGTAGGGGTGTGAGAGGATAAGATAGGATAAGATAAGATAATTTTTATGGATAGAATGAAGTTGACGTCACTCGGGTCTTTGTTATTGTTTTTTTCCATCCACGTTTATGAGTAACTCTTACTTAACTGTATTATTCATACTATAAAAGTGGTTACACATAGTTTTGTGTGTTGAACCGTTAAACTTCCTGATGGCAATGTTGTGAGCTTAGCCAAGCAAATACTATCTATAGTCTGGTTTAATACAGTTTAGTGAGAATACGCTTCAACGGTCGTAACGTCACTTCCCTCGTAATGACGCATGGTAACTTAGTAACTGGCTCTAAACTATCAGAACAATGGCGGATGCCCTTATGAAATATTTGTCCGAAGAGCATAAAAGCGTATCCAGAGGAAAAAAAAACACATTATAAATCTGATCATGTTTTGACTTTTACACATTCTCATTACAAGACATATGAAGAGTTCTAGCCAGCATGAAGAATAAAAAGTACCGATTTTCTTTGTTTAAAACCACGATGGCCGCCGTTGCTGGGCGACGTGACATCAGACTTGAATCAAATTACTCATAAACCTGGTATAGACGGAAAAACAATAACAAAGACCTGAATGACGTAAACTTCGTTGGTATGTTATATCCGACTGACGGATTTTGTGAGATTTTTAACTAAACGCAGAGCATATATAAACAAACTATAACCCGACTGACGATAAACCTGTTGATATTAAAGGGAAGTAATCGTGACATTATCGTTAGCATAAAAGGGAAATAACCGGAATAATAATAATATTGTAAGATGGATCTCAGCGGCTAAGAATGTTAGAAGGAAATAATAATACGTGGCCAAGCGTTTCAAAACGTTATTATGTTGGGATCAAGGTGCATGTATTGGTAGGTCTGGTAACCGAACGCCGCCATTATGGGCCTGTTTTAACATTGTTGTAATGGACAATGATATTTTGCGTTGGTTTGTTGTGAGTTTTTGTGCGGCTATGTGGTCTAGTAGTATGACACTCGCTTCCGGATCTTAAAGTCCTGGGTTCACAACGGTCCATGTTGGACAGGTGAAAAGCCCCCACTGATGAAGTGAGTGAGTGTGCCGCGAAGTGACTTATTGCTCAAGGCCACACATCGTAACATGGAGGTGAATTGGACACAAGCTTAGAAAGAATGACTCCACTATAACAAAGAAAGTATTGGACTGGAACCCTCAGGGCAGAAGATCAAGGGGAAGGCCACGAGGAACATGGAGAAAAATTAAAGAAGCTGATATACAGAGAAGTGGTAAGACATGGAATGAGATAGCTCAGGATAGAGAATGATGGAAACTGTTTGTCGACGGCCTATTGATAGTATGCAGATGACGTCACTCAGGCCTTTGTTATTGTTTTTGCCATCCGCGTTTGTGAGTTGTTCTCACTAAACTGTATTAACCAGACTATAAAAGCTCATGGTTACACAGAGTTTGTGTGTTGGTCCGTTATACTTCCGGATGGCAATGTTGTGAACTCCTTGGCCAAGCGCATTCTATCTATACCCTGACCCAGGGTGAAAAAGGCAATGATGATGATGATGACACGTCGTAAACGCATTCAAACTCGGTACCTTTCGGGTACTATGTGTACGAAGCAAAAAGACCGTAACCGCTGAGCCACGCTTCCCCATAAGTATGTACGATGCA
>NC_088367.1:11468361-11475861 GCF_034508935.2 Berghia stephanieae | reverse complement strand
CTCCCCCCTCCCTTCCTCCAAAGCTCCACCGCCATCATCCTCTTTCACTGCCATTAACTAATTCAGCCCCCCCCCCCCCACCCCACCCCCCACACCCTACCCCCTTCCCTCAATCTGGACTGAAATTAAAGAAGCCAGATAATTTATTTCACTCATTCTACAGGAGTCCCTTCTCGGTCAACCAGCGATACAAATAAAAAAATACAAAAACAAAAAAAACAAAAACGGGTTCATTATGAACACAAAACAACCCCTTTTGTTTCTACAAGTAACGTTCATAAAGATTCTTAGAAATGAATGAACTAATGGGAATGATCTATATTAATTTTCCATGTGCTCGAGGTCATTGGTCACATGTTTTTGTTTTTGTTTGTTTTTAAATCTCTCCTTACCAGCCATTTTCAGGATTTTCCCCAAAACTTCACACCCAACTAACACACAAAAAAATAATAATTTTATCACTCAGTAGCATCCTTGCCATACAATAAATTCTTTCGCAAAAACATGCTCTACAACACACACTGTTCATTTTCTTTAAATTTTATGATGTACACAAGAAATTAGAATAAGAAAAATGTTGGTTGTATCGAAACGAATGTGACGATTTTCCGGTAGTTGCTAAGGAGAGGGTCAAGGGTTTTACGGCGCTTGCAACACATTTAGGTCATATCAGCGCCAGTAAAAAGGAAGAAAATGGGATAGTAAAAAGTTCTAGAGTTACAATTAAAGCATTCAAGAAAAAGTAAGAGACAAAGGGTAATTGGTTCAAATAGGGAACAGATGTAGATTCCAAGAGATTCCCACCAATGTACTTAGTTTGAGATCACCTAAAAGTCTCATCCAGACACAAGCACAGGTCCCTGCCAAGAGGAACACACTCAATTGTTTACAAATCATACATATGTAAAAGTAAAAGGAAAAATAATATAATGCATAACAGAGAGATGATTTACAAGGAAAGAAACACCATCTCCTCAAACTAACTATACATTTGACTGTTTTTATACAAACAAAAGAAACAAAAGATCAAATTGTTGCATGCCGACGTTCAATTATTTCCAGGTCTGGTAACCCAATTTATAATGGTAAATATCATTGTTGTAATGGAAATGTTTGGGTTTTTTTTTTAATGACGCATTATGTTTTGTCCATTACAACAATGTTAAATTAGGCCCGTAATTGCGTTCGGATGTCAGACCTGCATATATATATAAACGTCGATGCATGAATATCATATTATAAGTACACTAAATCGTATTACATACATACAAAGAAAAGGCCAACATTGGAGCATAAATAATTTTTCACTCCAGACTTGTTGATCATAATAATATGATTCAATAGTCTGATGTCACGTCCGCCCGCCCAGCAACCAGCAGCTTGGTTCTAAACAAAGAAAATCGGTACTTTTTATTCTTCATGCTGGCTTGAACGTAGTTGTTTTTTGTTTGTTTTTGTTTTGTTTTGATTTTTTTTTTTGGTTTTAATTTGTCAGTTTTTAATGCTTTTTCTTTACTATATTTTTGTCGGTTTGTTGCTATTTGTTATTGTTTTTTTTCTTTATTTCTTTCTTTCTTTTTTTTAAATTATCATTATCAACATTATTAATTTCAATTTCTTTTTACATGACTCCAGTTAGCTCCTGAGTATGATAAACAAAGGGAGATAATTATAATAATTATTAGCTGGTAGTTTCTCCAATGTCATTTATTTCTCATAATTTCTTTAACAGTCTGCAAGGATCTGGAGGAATATATACTACTTAATTAGGTCATCTCATTGGATATATTTATCCCCCCCCCCCCACCACTATTGATTCCGACACTTACCCCCCACCCCATTAGAAGCAACCAGTTTCCATATTTCATTTCGTAATTTATATCAAATTCTTTGTTTTGTTTTAGTTTTTTGATGGGTTTTTTTTGTTTTTGTTTTTTTAGTTGTTTAATTTTTTAATTTTTTTATTTCAAGGAAACTCTGCGCTTGCAGTTCAAGGGTTCAAACTCCAATATAAAGATTTCAACCATTTCCTTCAAAGGTTTCCATTCATCTCTTCTCCTCCACCCCCCCCCAACACACACACACACACACACACACACACACACATTCCATCATCACCACCCCCGACCCCCTCTCTTTATCCCTAAACCCAGAAATTAAAACTTGCTACCTATACCATTTTCCCTCTTCTCCAATTTCTCTCTCCACACACTCACACACATACGCACACACACACACACATTCATAAAAACACACACACACATACACACACATTCACATACACACACATACAGACACACGAACACACACACACACACATTCAAAAACAGACACACATTCACTAACACATTCACAAACACACACATTCACAAACCCACACACACACACATAAACAAACATACGCACACACAAACACACACACACACACACACACACACACACACACACATATATATACCCCACCCCAAACCCAATCCTCCAATAATTACACGAGTATAAAATTCGGTGCCAATTTTCCTCCATTATTCCCAGTTCTTCCATTGCAAACTGCGACCACCGTATCCTCCACATGGACTGTGAGATTGGAGAAGCCAGAAAAACAAAATGGAAGACGTTGTCCACATTGGAGCAGCAGACAACTGTCCAATCACAATTCACCTTATTCCATTTTGGCCAGATAAACTATTTACAATTTAAAAAAAAAAAAAAAACAAAAAAAAAAAACATTCAAAATCGATGAATTACGATCATCAACAAGTTCTTCAAGTTTCTTACACCTGAAATTTCTTCATCGAAGTCTTGGGTTTAACTCTCTCCTTATTAGCCATTTTCAGAATGTTCACCAAATATTCACACCCACCCAACACAAAATTAGACTATTCTTACTCAAACAGCAAAAAACAAAAAACAAATATATTCTATACATAATATTGAATTGCCAAATGAACTCTACAACACAATATCTGATTTTTATAACTTTTATAATAAGAAACATTCTTTAAATTTTGTGATGTACAAAAAGAATCAGAATGAGAAAACTGTTGGCTGCATCGTAACAAATGTGACGATTTTCCCGTGGTTGGTAAGGAGAGGGTTCAGAATGTTTGATCAGTTTGAAGCATTTTAATTCACCGGTATTAGAAGTATATATTTTTAGCCAAAATGAAAAAAATAGGTTATAAGTTTGACTTTCTTGTACGGCAGCATTTACTGAATTTACTCACAACATTCCGCCAGCCGGATATAACCTAAAAAATACACAAAACTAGTTGTAACCTTTACCGTTTACAATCTGATTGCTACAATTTAGTGAGAATTACTGATAACATTTAGCTGGCTAAAAACAACAACAAAGAGGTGAGTGACGTTAATTTCGTTCCTTCTATACCGGGTGACTCATTACCTACACTTCGATCACACCGCACCATTAACCCCTAATCGCATTCAAGTGCTTCAAATTAAACGAGCAAATATGCCGATAATAATTTGCGATGCAATTTTGATGACGTCAAAACTAACTCCGCACTGAATATCATTATATCATCAATTTCTACATCCGCGATTACACAAATAAAACAAAACAAAACAAAAAATAGTACCACGTCATTATTATTATTTCTATCTAACTATTATCTTTATTTTTTTATCATTAATTTTCTTTCTTTTTCTCTCCTTTTCTTTTTCTTCTTCCTCTATTCTCGTTATTGGCTTTTCCCAGAATCCCTCATTATCACTACCAACCCATTTACTTCCAGGGCATTATTACTCACTAGATCCACACATTATTCGAGATTGTTCTAAAGAAAAAAAACCCAGAAATATTCGACCGACTGCGGCGACAGCGTGGACGACGATAGTCGACCAATCGACAGACAACGAAACGACCGTCTAGTCTAATCCCTGATAAGCCAAACCAAATATTGGAACTCCATTATTGACCCAATCTCAAGAAGAAGGCAGTCGTTTTTTTAACCGTTACTGATTTATATTTATACAGAGCATTTGTAGAGAATTTATATAGCGCAATATCCACTTAACGTGCTCAAAGCGCTTTACAAGGGGACCCTGGCCAACAGCAACATTTAACATATAGGACGGGACATGACGCCTGTTAGGCGATATTACAAATTTTTTTTCGGACAGAGACAACGCTGTTAATGGCAAGATAATCAGTTTACACTTGAGTACGATGAGAGAATGTGAGTAAAGAGCCTTTTCCAAGGGCTCAACTATGCGCCGGGCGTGGTTCGAACTCAGGATCTTCCGATCCGAAAGCGAGTGTCATACCACTAGACCACACAGCCGCATGATTGTGCGGCTTTTGAAGGAAAACTGGAGGCAGCAGATGTGTGGTGGTTTCTTAAATCTTAGAACAACAAAAAATGAAGTGAGTAGGAAAGTGCAAGAAGACAACAGAGAATTTTTAAAAACTTCGCAGCGGCGATGGAAGCTCGAAACCGAGACCATACTGGTAGACTACTCCGCCTGGCCGGGGAGATCGTGACTTTACCGTATGAGCTATCCACGACCCCTAAAAAAGTCGATTCAAACCCTAGTCTAAGCCTTCTTACTTACTTTTCTGAATTAAAGGTTTCTTAGAAGGATGTTAAGAATCTCATGGACAGAGAAGAAAACTAATGAAGAAGTATTAGAGCAAGCTGAAACTAAAAGGTTACTAATTCGTACAATAAGAAAAAGACAAATGCAATTTTTGGGGGCACCTAAATCGACATAAATGTATTGAACATCTTGCTCTCACGGGAAAGATAGAAGGTAAAAAGAGTAAAGGTAGACCAAGAAAAACATATCTGAATAGTTTGAACAGCTGGGTGACAAAGAAAGAGAAGAGTAATATTAGTTTTCTGAGGTTATCTGATCAGAGAGATGAATGGCGTACCATGATCACCGATGTCTGGCACAGACTTGGTACATGAAGAGAGAGAGAGAGAGAGAGAGAGAGAGAGAGAGAGAGAGAGATTTTGCGGCTATGTGGTCTTGTGGTATGACACTCGCTTTCGGATCGGAAGGTCCTGGGTTCGAGCCTCGCTCGGGCATAGTTGAGTCCTTGGAAAAGGCTCTTTACTCATATTCTCTCACCGTACGCAGGTGTAAATTGAGTACCTGGCCGTCAACAGCGTTGTCTCTGTCGGAAAAAAAATGTAATATTGCCTAACAGGCGTCATGTCTCGCAAATACATGCAAATAAATACAATGTCAATCCCGACACAATACGCTTTAGAGACGGTGGGTAACAACCATGTTTTTTTTTACACAAAAAAAGATAATGATAACAATAGCGACCAAAGCTACTCGTAGCAACTAATAGCGACTCCATTCGATTCGTCATACGTCCGCCACGCCCATTTCGTGTTGAATCAGAATTTAGATATGCGTGATAAGAATTCCTATGAAAAACACGAAACTATACTACACTGTTTCTTCATGTATTTGTTTATTTGTTTATTTACTTGTTTGTTTATATATCTATCTATTTATCTCTCTATACATTTATTCATTTATCTATTTACTTATTTATTTATCTATCTATCTATCTATCTATCTATCTATCTATCTATCTATCTATCTATCTATTTATTTGTGTATTTTTATTTCCCTATAAATAGTCAGATAATTACGTCTGTGACCTTTGATTGACCTCCAGTTCTGGACAGAAATCAGGAGATCTTGGAGCTGCGGACATATTTATTTCTGGCTAAACATGAAAAAACAAAACCCAACCCAACTTTATGTTCATTTTGGCCATAAACGTGTAACTTCTAATTTCAATCAATTAGAACCTCTCTCATTTTGTTAAAAAGGATCAACCCTAAGGCTTCAAAATAGGTTGTCGGTTTGACTTATTTTGGCAAGTTTAGAATAGATTTAATTGACTAATAATTTGAAGAAAATATTTTCTAACCAAAATTTGGAAAGTGTTGTGTTTTTTTTCATCATAATACGACAAATTTGTCTCAAGTGTGCAATCCATACTGTTATTATGCAAAATAAAAAAAAGTAATTCTTGACAAAATGCCGTTATTTTGTATTTTGGCCGAAAATGTTCGCATCAAATTAAAATATTGATTATAATAGACCGGTAGATAACCACGCCTCTCGGACAATCGTCATAATGTAAACAACGGCAGTGATTGGTAGATACGGCAAACTGCACATGTTTTACTATTGATGGTATGTGTCTAAGTAAAATACCCACTGTTATACCGCTTATAGATAGAATGAAGCTGACGTCACTCAGGTCTTTGTTATTGTTTTGTATAAAGCGTTCTTTACAAAATGCCATTTATTGTGTATTTTGTCCTAAAACATTTTCTTCAAATTCAAAAAATGATTATTAAATTTTAAGATGGCCCTCAACGCGTCAGAATTATTCTTAGACCGGATACAGTTTTGAATTGGAATAAAAGGCGTTTCGTCAGAATTCCATCTCCTACCGCCAACGGGAGTCTTCTTCTCATTCCAGACTTTATTTTATCATCTGTCGAATCTACTCACAACAGTCTCCGTCGGGTCAGAGCATTCTGCATACAGACGACTTTTATTGTCGTGGAAAATGACGCATTTACGACGCAAAATGGTCGCTGTGATAATATACAGTAATATCTCTTTATAATGCAATTCCCCCCCCCCCCCTCCCCCAACCCTTTTTCCTTCTCTTGCATCTCCATATCGCTCGTTTAAAAAGAACTTAATTAAGACCAGACGTATAGATTGAATGAAGTTGACGTCACTCAGGTCTTTGTTATTGCTTTTTACCATCCGCGTTTATGAGTAATTCTCACTAAACTGTATTAACCAGACTATAAACGTTTAAGGTTACACATAGTTTTGTGTGTTGGTCCGTTATATTTCAGGGTGGCAATGTTGTGAACTTCTTAGCCAAGCGCAGTTTAATAAGAACTACTCATAAAATGGCCGGCTAATTAACAATAACAAAGAGCTGAGTGACGTCAATTTCGTTCCTTCTATACAAAAGGAATTTTTAAAAAGTCCCTTCAAAAATACATTTCCAGACGATATAATAAGGTTCCACTGTATCCGACTATAATGGAGATTTTATCTCCATACATACTTGAGAAAAACGAAAGAAAGATTTCAAACTCCACGAGAGTCATTACTGACTATACAACAGGCTTTCAAATGTCCCTTAAAAGTTATCATTCCCCGACATCTTCAACATTTCTGATGATCACGTGACCTGGGTCAAGAACAATCTGGAACAAAACACCCACACAACAAAGTATAGAATGTTGAAACTTGTTGAGCATAAAACAAAGCTGATAAACATTATAGATAGTATGCGTTTGGCAAAGAAGCTTAAAACATTGTCATCCGGAAGTATAACGGACCAACACACAAAACTATGTGTAACCATGAACTTTTATAGTCTGGTTAATACAGTATAGTGAGAATCACTCACAAACGCGGATGGCAAAATACAATAACAAAGGCTTGAGTGACGTCATCTTCGTTCTATCTATA
>NC_088367.1:11458361-11460861 GCF_034508935.2 Berghia stephanieae | reverse complement strand
TATATGTGTGTGTTGTTTGTGGGAGTATGTGTGTGTGTGTGTATGAGTGTGTGTGTGTGTGTGTGTTTGTTGGGCTGTACAATCCGTACGGGTGGGCGGCCATCTTTCCGTGCATTTCATTGGCTGCCGACGACAAACGCATCAAACCGGAAGTCCAACTAAAACCGCCATGATTCTTTAGACGTGAGACTTTAGTAATCTTCTCGCCGCGATCTTAACAATTTGAAAAGGGGAGAGAATCGAGAAAGGCACAAGAAAAAGAAGAAAGACACCGGAAATGGAATATCGGAATCTTTTTCAACATCGATGTTTTCCTTTCAGTTTCAGCAGTCATCTCACTTGTTGACATAGTCATCGGCACACCTCTCCAGACAACGTTTCGGCTATTTACCTTGGTTATGATTGTTGATTTTTGTGGTTATTATCGTTGATTTGAGTCATAGAATTTTATGTTATCTTTGGAGGCAATCGTGGCCGGTTCTATAGACTTTATTACCTCCCCTAATGTTTACATTCTCCCCTTGTCAGTCTTTCCATAGGAAATGGAGATCCTTAAGCCAAATAAAAATTATCGCCAATGTGGAATATTTGAGGTTTTTGATGAGGAGATTTCATAGAGATAATTGTTGTTGGTGGTCCTTTTTGGTACTGGTCTTGTTTGATAACGGGGGAGATCGCCATTCTAAGCATTTCAAAAGAATCGAGTAGTCGTTATCATTATGTTAGTATAAACAAATTCCAGAACAACATAGAAAAGGGAATTTTTTTAAAATTTTTATATCAGAGCCAATCTCGATAATATGGTATGTTTCTTAGCTTTTTTTTTCCTGTGTTTTAAAAAATCCATTTATTGTTTTTGTTTGGTAGTATTTTAAAAAATACATCAATAAACATGGGCGTAGACGCGATTGATACGATGCAACGTTTTTGATTTGTTTTTGTGTGATTTTTGTTTAAACAAAAGATAATTGTTGTTGTTGTTGGTGGTGGTGGTGATACTGGTGGTGGTGGTTGTTTTCATTGGCACATGATTTGTTTGACTATGGGATATCACGATTCTAAGTATAATTTCATACAGATGTATTCATTATCACAGTTAGAATATAAATATATTATTATTATCTCGACTCACGCCAAAGGGAAATTCATTTCAAGGAGGAGACCCTCTCCATTATAAAGACCGGCCTTTTGTTGTTTTTGTTTTTCTGGGGATTTTATTCTATTGTTTTGTTTGTTTGATTTGTTGTTGTTGTTGTTTTTTGTTGTTTTTTTTTGTTTTTTTTTTTGTTTTTTGGTTTTTTTTTGTTGTTTTTTGTTTTAGTTGAAAATTGTGTTGTTTTTTGTTTTTTTTTGTTTTTTAAATTGCTTTTTGTTGTGTCTCTTAATGTTTTTTAATATATATTTTTTGTTATGTTATTTTGTTTGGCATTTTTTAATATTTTTAATTGTTATTCGTGTGTGTTTCTTAGCTGTTTTTTTTTCTGTTTAAAAAAAAATTATTGATTTGATTTGGCATAAAAATACACCAATTTGGCAACCCTATTGAGAGCAAGAGTTGTGCTCACTCACTCACTGTTCCCTCCTGTCTCTTCTTCCTTCAGACCAAGCCTGTCTGTCTCTCGTCGTCCATTTGGACTGCCAGAACACTGTCAGGGGCTGGGAGGTGTCAAAAACCATCGCCGACGCTTTCAATGGCATCTTAACGTTTGCATGATTGAGAGTCTGACGCGGATTTTATTTTTCTAGAGGCTGCAAGCGACTCAATCGTCCGCTGACCACATATAATATTAGGGAAAATTTGATCAACGCCTCAAAGCGGTGTTTTGTTTTTTTTATTTTTGTTTTTATCTTTGTTTGGTTGTTAGTTTGATTTTTTTTTTAAATTTCTTCTGTTTTTCGTTGGTTGTTTTTTTTTTTGTTTTTTTTTTTTTTGTTTTTTGTTTGTTTGTTTATTTTTTTCTTGTTTATTTGTTTTATTTTTGAAGTTATCATTTTTTGTCTATTATTTGTTATTTTGTTTTATTTATTTTTCATTTTAAAAAATTGTTGTTCGTGTTTGTTTCTTGGCTGTTTTTTCTGGGTTTAAAAAAAAAATTATTTATTGTTTTTATTTGGCTTTAAAAAATACATCAAATTGGCAACCCTATTGAGAGCAAGGGTTGTGCTCACTCACTGTTCCCTCCTGTCTCTTCCTCCTTCAGACCAAGGCTGTCTGTCTCTCGTCGTCCATTTGGACTGCCAGGACACTGTCAGTGGCTGGGAGGTGTCAAAAACCATCGCCGGCGATTTCAATGGCATCTTAACATTTGCATGATTGAGTCTGACGCGGATATTATTATTATAGAGGCTGCAAGCGACTCACTCCTCCGCTGACCACATATAATATTAGGGAAAATGTGATCAACGCCTCAAAGCGGTGTTTTTGTTTTTTGTTTGTTTTTATTTTTGTTTGTTTGTTATTTTGGTGTTTTGCTTGGTTGTTTGTTTGTTTGTTTTTTGT
>NC_088367.1:11443361-11445861 GCF_034508935.2 Berghia stephanieae | reverse complement strand
GGCGATATTACATTAAGTTTTATCGGACAGAGACAACGCTGTTAACGCCCAGGTTCTCAATTTATAACTGAGTACGGTCAGAGAATCTAAATAAAGTGTCTTTTCCAAGAACTAAACTAACTATGCGCCGCTCTGAGTGGGACTCGAACCCCCAGGACCTTCCGATCCGAAGGCGAGTGTCATACCACAGGACCATAATATAGAGAGAAATAAATCGACGTCACTCGGTTCTTTGGTTTTTTGTTGTTTGTTTTTGCCATCCACGTTTATTCTCACTGAACTGTATTATCCAGACTATAAACGTTCACGGTTACACAGAGTCGTGTGTATTGGTCCGTTTTATTTCCGGATGGCAATGTTGTGAGCTTCTTCGCCAAGCGCATACTATCTATATATGGGTTTTTTTTTTTTGTTGGTTTTTATTTGTTTGTTTTTTTTTTTTTTTGTTTTTTTTTTTTTTTGCTTTTTTTTTTGGGGGGGGGGGAGGTATTCTTTTTTGTTTGTTTTTTTCGTTTTTGTTTTGTTTTGATTTTGTTTGTTTTTTTTGTTTTGTTTTTTTTTTCGTATTTATTTTTGTTGTTGCTGTTGTTTGTTTGATTTATGTTTGTTTTGTTATTTTTTGGTGTTTTGTTTCATTTTTGTATTGGTTTTGGTAAAACTTTTTTTTTGCTCTGATTTTTTATTTGTTGGGGTTTTTTATTATTATTATTTTTTTTTTTGTTTCATTTTTGTATTAATTTTGCTTTTGCTCTGATTTTTTGTTTTTGTTGGGTTTTTTTCTTGTTGATTGTTTTTTTTTTTTTGGTTTTTTTTTTTGTTTTGTTTTGTTTCATTTTGACTCGCGAAGTCCCAGGTTTGAGGGGTTTTGCCAAGATGAGGGTCATTTAAATGGATGGATCTTTGAGTTTTACGGCCAAATTGTTAAAATCGTGTTTTTCCAGCAGGGGACGGCAGTTAACTGGCTCTCGTTGTTTACGTGTTGTTGTTACACGCTTGTGTTATAGTCATTGTTTACGTGTTGTTGTTACACGCTTGTGTTATAGTCATTGTTTACGTGTTGTTGTTACCCGCTTGTGTTATAGTCATTGTTTACGTGTTGTTGTTACACACTTGTGTTATAGTCATTGTTTACTTGTTGTTGTTACACGTTTGTGTTATAGTTATTGTTTACGTGTTGTTGTTACACGTTTGTGTTATAGTTATTGTTTACGTGTTGTTGTTACACGTTTGTGTTATAGTTATTGTTTACGTGTTGTTGTTACAAGTTGATGTTATAGTCATTGTTTACGTGTTGTTGTTACAAGTTGATGTTATAGTCATTGTTTACGTGTTGTTGTTACAAGTTGATGTTATAGTTATTGTTTACGTGTTGTTGTTACACGTTTGTGTTATAGTTATTGTTTACGTGTTGTTGTTACACGTTTGTGTTATAGTCATTGTTTACGTGTTGTTGTTACACGCTTGTGTTATAGTCATTGTTTACGTGTTGTTGTTACACGCTTGTGTTATAGTCATTGTTTACGTGTTGTTGTTACACGCTTGTATTATAGTCATTGTTTACGTGTTGTTGTTACACGTTTGTGTTATAGTTATTGTTTACGTGTTGTTGTTACAAGTTGATGTTATAGTTATTGTTTACGTGTTGTTGTTACAAGTTGATGTTATAGTTATTGTTTACGTGTTGTTGTTACAAGCTGATGATATGTTCTTTGTTTACGTGTTGTTGTTACAAGCTGCTGTTATAGTCATTGTTTACGTGTTGTTGTTACACGCTTGTGTTATAGTCTTTGTTTACGTGTTGTTGTTACAAGCTGCTGTTATAGTCATTGTTTACTTGTTGTTGTTACACGCTTGTGTTATAGTCATTGTTTACGTGTTGTTGTTACAAGCTGCTGTTATAGTCATTGTTTACGTGTTATTGTTACACGCTTGTGTTATAGTCATTGTTTACGTGTTATTGTTACACGCTTGTGTTATAGTCATTGTTTACGTGTTGTTGTTACACGCTTGTGTTATAGTCATTGTTTACGTGTTGTTGTTACACGTTTGTGTTATAGTCATTGTTTACGTGTTGTTACACGCTTGTGTTATAGTCATTGTTTACGTGTTGTTGTTACAAGCTGCTGTTATAGTCATTGTTTACGTGTTGTTGTTACACGCTTGTGTTATAGTCATTGTTTACGTGTTGTTGTTACAAGCTGCTGTTATAGTCATTGTTTACGTGTTATTGTTACACGCTTGTGTTATAGTCATTGTTTACGTGTTATTGTTACACGCTTGTGTTATAGTCATTGTTTACGTGTTGTTGTTACACGTTTGTGTTATAGTCATTGTTTACGTGTTGTTGTTACACGCTTGTGTTATAGTCATTGTTTACGTGTTGTTGTTACACGTTTGTGTTATAGTCATTGTTTACGTGTTGTTACACGCTTGTGTTATAGTCATTGTTTACGTGTTATTGTTACACGCTTGTGTTATAGTCATTGTTTACGTGTTGTTG
>NC_088367.1:11425861-11433361 GCF_034508935.2 Berghia stephanieae | reverse complement strand
GACCATTAATCTGTATACATTTCCCTGGTCCAGACATTTGAAGGGAGGAGGGGTATCAAAACAAAAATACGCCTTTGGAACTGCACCGTAAGATACCGTCGCCTAGAAGGAATATAGATAGTGTGCGCTTGGTTAAGAAGCTCAAAATATTGTCATCCGGAAGTATAACGGACCAACATACAAAATGTCTATGTTTAACCTTGAACGTTTATAGTCTGGTTAATACAGTTTAGTGAGAATTACTCATAAACGCGGATGGCAAAAAAAACAATAACAAAGACCCGAGTGACGTCATCTTCATTATATCTATAGGCAATTCATCATGACTGAATACGCTTCAACAGTCGTAACGTCACTTCCCTCGTAATGACGCATGGTAACTTAGTAACTGTCTCTAAACTATCGGAACAATGGCGGAGACGCCCTTTTGAAATATTTCTCCGACGAGCATAAAAGCGTATCCAGGGGGAGAAAAACAACCCAAAACAATATAAATTTGATCATGTTTTGACTTTTACACATTCTGATCACAAGGCATAATATGAAAAGTTCTAGCCAGCATGAAGAATAAAAAGTACTGATTTTCTTTGTTTAGAACCACGATGGCCACCGTTGCTGGGCGACGTGACATCAGACTGTTGAATCCAATTCTCAATACTCCGTAATTTTGTGGTTTACTGTTAGTGTCAGCAGAAAGAAACATTATCTCTAATCTGTTTTTTGCTTTTTGTTGTTTTGTTTTTTTTTTGTTTTTGAAAGAATAAGATAATTCTGTTTGCATTGACTTTCCGGTTTGATCATTTCTATTTGTTTGTTTTCATTAGTGTTCGTTTTTGTTTATTTTTGGAGGGTTTTTTTCTAGTTTTTGTTTTCATGCGTTTGGGTTTGGTTTTTTTCTTGGTTTTTTTTTTCGAGTTTTTATTGGGTTTTTTGGGTTGTTTTTTTTTGGTTTTTTTTTTTGGGGGGGGGGGTGGTGGGGGGGGGGGATGGGGGGAATGGGGTGGGTTGTTGGGTTTTGTTGGCGAGGGTTGCGTTTTTTTGTTGTTGTTTTTTTTTTTGTTTTTGGGCGGGAACTTTGTTTTTGTTTTTTCTTTTTGTTTTGTTTGTTTGGTTCATTTAAAAAAATAATTTTTTATTTGTTTGTTTGTTGTTTTTTTGTTTTTTGTTTTTTTATATATCATGTCACCATGACATCATACCATTCTCAGACGATTTGTGACAAACTTGACATAAATGTTGCCAGAATAAATGTTGCAATAACAAACCGTTGTATGCCAGATAAATCAATGACGTTTAGAGATCTGTATATGGATGAATGAAAAACCAAGAAGGAATGAACGGAACAGGAAGACATGGAGTAGGAGCCACTTCCGGCATGACGACATCCGGTGCGTATTTTCCCATTGATAACTGGGTAATGACTCGTGGTGTAAGATGGCGGTTGAGGTGTCGACGTCAAAGGACGGTAATACTCGTAATTCACCCAAACATAAAATGTGACCCATCGTCTCAAAACGGTATTATGTGGGAACGAACCAGATGCTTAAAAGCCGAAGTTAATGTTAATCTGGTCAAAAATATAAATTGTTGACATTAGCACCCTAAAATATGCTATCCATTCTCCTCAATAAAACATACAAACTCAACACAAGTCTGATATTTCTGGCTATAAATTCAATTTTTCAACATCTCAACCATCCCGACTTAATACCGTTTTGAGGCGAAGGGTCACTAATGAGTAAATTCTTGCAAAAGATCATATGCGCTTGGTTAAGAAACTCACAACATTGCCATCCTGAAATATGACGGATCAACACACAAAACTATGTAGTGTCACCTTGAACGTTTATAGTCTGGTTAATACAGTTTAGTTAGAATTTACTCATAAACGTGGATGGCAAAAAAAAAAAAAAAACCATTAACAAAGACCCTAGTGAGGTCAATAGGATTCAATAGTCACGTCCGCCCAGCAACGAGCAGCCTGGTTCTAAACAAAGAAAATCGGTACTTTTTATTCTTCATGCTTCGCAAAGTCCCAGGTTTGAGAGGTTTTTTTTTGCCAAGATGAGGGTTATTTAACTCTCTCCTTACCAGCCATTTTCAGGATTTTCCCTAAAACTTCACATCTAACTGACACAAAAATAGATTTTTTTATCACTCAAACACAATAGTAGTAAATTTCTTGTGATAAATGTCTTTAGCAAAACATGCTCTATAACACACTGTGTTCATTTTATTTAAATTTTACAAGAGCAATTTGAATAAGACAAATGTTGGTTGTATCGTAACGAATGTGACGATTTTTCCTATTGTTGGTAAGGGGAGGGTTAAATCGATTGATATTTGAAAGACGAGTTTTCTGGCCAAATTTTTAAATATGGGTTTTTCCAGAGTACGGCAATGATAATATTCCACCAGATAAAACAACCAGCAGCTGTTTGATATAATTCTGTTGTCTTATTGTGGATACCACATTGTTTGTTCCTGACCAAAATATACAGAGATGGACCAAAAAGCCCTTTGAAGTAGAGAAAAT
This sequence comes from Berghia stephanieae, assembly GCF_034508935.2. Taxonomy (NCBI): domain Eukaryota; kingdom Metazoa; phylum Mollusca; class Gastropoda; order Nudibranchia; family Aeolidiidae; genus Berghia; species Berghia stephanieae. The sequence continues at coordinate 11,430,825 of NC_088367.1, read as the reverse complement.
TATAGCCTTGATGACCTCAAGTTACAGGAAGTGACCTTTCGGATAACATGGCGTTCGTAGTGTTTATTTTCACGCATGCGCGATGAAAGAAGTGGAGGGGTAAAGTAAAGGACAATGGAAATGAGATCAAAATTAGCGTCAAATTTCATTGTGTGGGCAGATTAGACACTTTCCGTTATCGGGAATGAAACAAAACAGTTGTGACCCGTCATGTCGAAGCAGTATTGTGTGTTGTGTCGCATTAGATTCTGGGGAAAAAAATGAATTTATAGTAAAAAAATAAATAAAAGTCGGATAAATGCGTTAGATTTTTCGTTAAGTTTTTTATTAGATATGTTTTCCAGAAGTCAAGTCGAGGAAAGTGGCTCAAGAAGGGTATATAGGGTTTGAAACGGGGGGGGGGGGGGGGGGGGGGGGGGGGGGGGGGGGGGGGGGGGGGACGGGAGGGGGGGGGGGGGGGAAGGGTCGTGGATAGCTCATACAGTAGAGTCACAATCTTCCCCTGCCAGGTGGAGTAAGGTCGCGGGTTCGAGCCCCCATCGCCCCCGTCGCCGTCGTGAAGTTTCTGTTCTCTATTGTCATCTGGCACTTTCCTACCCACTTCATTTCTTGTTACGTTTTTTTTTTTTCTATTCGGGGGGGGGGGGGGGGGGGGTCCCGATAGCTCAGTTGTTTTATAGAGAGCAAAAAATATTGTGACCCCTCGACTCGAAACGGTATTATGTCGGGATGATTAAGATGCTAACAATCGAATTTATAGCCAAAATATCAGCCGTAGAATGAGTTTGTGTGTTTTATTGTGGAGAATGAATATCATATTTCAGGGAACCAATACTATTCATCCATATCATTGACCGGTTTAGCATTAATTTCGGCTTTTTAGCATCTGGTTCATCCCGACATGATAACGTTTTCAGACGATGGGTCACAATAGAGCTTTTATATAGCGCAAATATCCACTAAACGTGCTAAAAGCGCTTTACAAGGGGTCCCTGGCCAACAGCGACATGTAACATGTAGGACGGGAAATGACGCATGTTAGGGGATACTACAATTTTTTTGCGGACGGAGACGTAACTCTGTTAACGGCCAGGTACTCATTTTACACCTGAGTACGGTGAGAGACTGTGAGTAAAGAGCCTTTTCCAAGGACTCAACTAGGCGCCGAGTGAGGCTCGTCGAACTCAGGACCTTCCGATCCGAAAGCGAGTGTCATACCACTAGACCACGACATATTACGTGTTGCTGTTAGTCAGGAACCGTTTGTAAGGCGTTTTGAGCATGATTAGTGGATATTGCGCTATATAAAAGCTCAAGTGTGTGTGTTTGTTTTTTTTATCACCAATTGACATCCGGTTTTTTCCGCGTGCGGTACTACCGTTTTGAGAAAAAGAGTCACATTTATTCATCGCAGTAACCAGAACCAAAACTGACAGACCAAACAGCACTGGCTATTACAAACCAATCTGGCTACACACGAAGGAAATGAACCGAAAACTCTCGGTCGGTTGGATCAAAATTATTCTCCTTTCTACACAGTAATAATAATAATAATAATAATAATAATAATAATAATAATAATAATAATAATAATAATAATAATAATAATAATAATAATAATAATAATAATAATAATAATAATAATAATAATATCATATATCATTCAATTTTCTAGCATTGATTACTAAAAATAGCCGGCGCGTCGCTCGCTCTCAATAACTCAATAAATAAAGAACCGAAACCCCATTTTAACCTCTATCCCAAGACCCTCAATCTAACACACACGCGCACGCACACACGCATACACACTCACACACACACACATACACACATACACACAAACTCACGAACCCGAACAGAATGCGAAATTAATATTGTACGACCAGGAATAATCCCCTAGTAATTGAATTTAATTAAAAGCCCACTAACAAAACCGCCATCAGGACCAAAACACGAATTTTTTATTTTTGTCATTCGTCCTTTTTACCATTCGGTTCTTTATTCCTTTTTTTTTTTTTCCATTCGAATAATATTAAAGTCTTGACAAGGCGGATAGGTCGTCGGAACCGTCGGAACAGAAGTGAAGGCTGAAGCCCGCCTATTCCTCCCCTCCCCCTCCCCCCGCGGGGGGCCACCCGATATACAATAGGAAATGTCGTCTGCTCCACTCCTGATAGTTTCACACTTAACAGTTCGACAGATTCGGGGCCAAAATGGAATAACTGAAGAGTTTTGATGTTGTTGTTGTTGTTGGTTGTGGTGGGAAGGAAACGTCAAAAATGATTTACAACACATTTAGAGTATTGGGCTTGCATTTGTTGTTTGTCTTCGATTATATATCTAACCATTCGTTCATTTATCTATCTAATAATATGCATATCCGCTTATTTATTTTACTTATTTATTTATTTATCTATTTATTTATTTATTGATTGATTGATTTATTTATTCTTTTTTTTTTTGTTTGCTTTTGTTTTCTTTTCTTTGATCTTTTCTTTTGTTTTTGTTGCATTTTCATTATTTGGGGCAGGGGTGGGTGGAGGCTGTCTGGGTTTCTTTTTCTTTTTTTTTTTTTCAAATATTTCTATTTACCAATTAACTTCTATTAGGCCTCGATTCGTTTTTGTGTTTTGTTTTTTTTTTTTGTTTTTTGTTTTTTTGTTTGTTTGATTTTTGTTTGTTTGTTTTTTGGGGGTTTTTTTCATTTACTTTTTTTGTTTGTTTTGTTTTTCAATGATTTCTTTCTTTCGTTGTAAATTTCAATTGACACCGAATAAAAGTTTGTAAAAGATTAAAACACCAAAATGGTTCTGGAAGTAGAAGCGTCTTCAAATATGCAAGGGGGAGGGGGGGGAGGGGGGTACCATACTATACATCAAATGTGTAATCGCATGCCCCGATTATTAAACAGTTTGAGTAATCGTCCATATCTTTTGACGTTTTGAAAAATTGGGGGCCAGCCATAGGTGCATCATGCAAGATCAAAATCTAAAAACCATTACTCAAAATCGCCTCGCTCATGATTTTCAAAAAAAAGATGATTTTTTTACATGATTTCTTTCTTTTTTTCTTTTTTTTTTTTTTACAAATCTACTGGACTGATTTTGATTTATTGGTCACTCAGGGGCTCCCGAAAGCTCATGTGGTAGAGCACTCGCTTCACACGTAAAGGGATCGAGTTCAATCCCATGTGAAGTCGAGATTAGTTTTTTTCTGACCCCAATATCCACCTGCTAGCAATGACTGGATAGATTTGGTCTGTTGGATACGGCAGTAAATACTTTGTGATTGATCATCGTCCTATCCAAAGGATAGCAAGCATACCCAATATCCACTTGCTAGCACTGACTGGATAGCTTTTGTCTGTTGGATATGGCGATAAATACTTTGTGATTTATCATTGTCCTTTCCAAAGGATAGCAAGCATAGCTATTGTTCATTTAACATTATAGAAACCAGGTATAAACTCCGTGAATTATACAATTTATCCTTTTAACGCCATAGAAACCGGGATAAGCGTGGCTCAGCGGCATAGTCTTTGCTTCGTACCCGAAAGGTACCGAGTTCGCCTACCCGCTACGTTGTGTTGCCTTGAGCAAGTCACCTCGCTCTAGCTCAGTTTGCTGCGCTGTACTGCGGCTGAAGCCTGGAATAATAGACCCTAGTGACAAATTTCCCCTATGGGATGAATAAAGGGGATTTTGTTTTATTCTATTTATTTATTTATTTATTTAATTTTTATTTATTTATCTATTTATTTATTAATTTTGTTCTTTATTTATTTATTTATTCTTTATTTATCTATTTTCTATTTTTTATTATTTATCTATTTATCTATTTATTTACTTTGTTCTTTATTTATATATTTATTTATTTTTCTATTCTATATTTTTTATCGTTTATTCATTTATTCTTTTTTTTAATATATGTATTTATTTATTTATTTATTTATCTATTTATCTATTTATAAACTCGTGAGCCTTATCGCAACTGAAAGAATGAATGACTTCCACATAATGATAATGTCAGATACGACAATTCAGCTTTCACCCATTGTACATTCTGTCTGTCAATCAAGGCGATGGATGTCACACTACACACGCCAGCTCCGCTGTAACATGAATATTCATGAGGCATTCATGAGCCACTGGTCATAATCCTCTCACCCACCCATCCACCCATCCACCCCTCATCCCCGACAAGACTTGTTACAACAGATTAACGCGGGATTATCGTGACAGCGGGATTAGGCCCCGTGAGTGGCTCTCAATACACGATAACAGTTTTTTACGCGAGGAATTTCAGTCGTCTTTTAAGAGGAATAGGATTCAACAATCTTGACGTGACGTCACTTCCCTCGTAATGACGCATAGTAACTTAGTAACTGGTTCTAAACTATCGAAACAGGAACAATGGCGGACGTCCTTATGAAATACTTCTTCGACGAGCATTAAAGTGTATCCAGAGGAGAGAAAAAAAACATTATAAATCTGATTATGTTTTGACTTTTATACATTCTGATCACATGACATGTTAAAAAGGTCTATCCAGCATGGATAATAAAAAGTACCGATTTTCTTTCTTTAGAACCAAGCTGCTGGTTGCTGGGCGGACATGACATCGAACTATTAAAAAATTTAAAAATTAAAATTAAAATTGAGCTTTATATAGCGCAATATCCACTAAATGTGCTCAAAGCGCTTTACAAGGGGTCCCTGGCCAACAGCAACATTTAACATGAAGGACGGGATATGACGCCTGTTAGGCGATATTACAATTTTTCGGACAAAGACAACGCTGTTCACGGCCAGGTACTCATTTTACACCTGAGTACGGTGAGAGAATTAGAGTAAAGAGCCTTTTCCAAGGACTCAACTATGCACCGAGCACGAGGCTCGAACCCAGGACCTTCCGATCCGAAAGCGAGTGTCATACCACTAGACCACATAGCCGCACTATTGAAT
>NC_088367.1:11418361-11420861 GCF_034508935.2 Berghia stephanieae | reverse complement strand
ATTATTTCCAGCTGACCCAAATTTGTGGTTTATTTAACCCGTAAACTGTCGTGTTCTGGACAAAAAACGCACTTTAAAATTTGGCCAGAAAAGTCATTTATTTAAATACCGATCAATTTAAATGACTCTCATCTTGGCAAAAAAAAAAATCTCAAACCTGGGACTTTAAGTAAGACTTTACGAAGTCCCAGTTTTCAGGGTTTTTTTGTTTGTTTTTGTTTTTGTTTTTTTGTTGTTTTTTGTTGTTTTTTTTTTTGCCAAGATGAGGGTTATTTAAATCAATCGGTATTTTGAAGGACGAGTTTTCTGGCCAATTTTTTTTTTTAACTATGTTTTTTCCAGAGTAAGGCGGTTAACTGGTTAATAATGCGGAGGGGGTGGGGTGGGGGGGGGGGGGCTGGCTGGTGTCGTGTTGATGAAAAATGGAGATTAAAATGTTTGTTTTTTAACTGTGTGAATTAATGGGGACATTCAACTGTGTTTGTTGTTTGGTTTAGCTCGTGTTTGTTTTTGGTGTTTGGTTGGGTTTTAGTTGGAACCTAAACAGTAGGTGTTTTATTTTTTTTATTTTAGTAGGAAAAAAGTGGACGGGGGGGGGGGGGGGGGGGATCAGATGGAAGAACCAGGAGGTGTAAGAGAATGAGAGCAAGGGGCTGGAGGGAAGAAGATGTGAAGAAGAACAGGAAGAAGAAGAGAAGAAGGAGGAATAAAAGGAGGTGGTGGTGGAGGAGGAGGTGGAGTGAAATGGAGTGAGACATAATAGCGAGAAATATAACGAGGTAGAGAAGAAGAGAGAGAGAGAGAGAGAGAGAGAGAGAGAAAGAGAGAGAGAGAGCGAGAAGGAGAGAAAATGAGGGCGGTTTAGAGAGTGTGAAAGAGAGGTGAAGAGAGAGAGAGAGAGAGAGAGAGAGAGAGAGAGAGAAAGAGGAGGAGGAGGAGAAGAAGGAGAGTGTAGAGAGTGTGAGATAGAGATGAGGAGAAATAAAGAAAGAGAGAGAGAGAGAGAGAGAGAGAGAGAGAGAGAGAAATAGAGAGAGAGAAGAAGAGTGAGAGAGAGAGGAGAGAGAGAGAAATAGAGAGAGAGAGAGAAATAGAGAGAGAGAAATAGAGAGAGAGAGAGAAATAGAGAGAGAGAGAGAGAGAGAGAGAGAGAGAGAGAGAGAGAGAGAAAGAAAGAGAGAAAGAAAGAGAGAGAGAGAAGAGAGAGGCATTCATATTATGATATTTTATTAATATGAAAGAACATTAGATGATGTAAGCTTGTATTGTTATGCGGCGGACAATAAGCAAAATGTTTGGAAGACCCAAGGATACACAACAAATCGTCCATTCACCCCCTACAACCCCTACAACCCCCCCCCCCCCCCCCATCCCTCCACCCTCCAATCAACCCCCCCCCCCCTCCACCCCCGGGGTCATCGTGTCCCCGTGTTGTTCCATTCTATCATCCGATTGCGTTACACTGGCGTAAGATACGCGGTGATATATAATTCATCATTATCCCTTTTCACGCCGAGACTGAATTTGATGCCATGCGTTTCGATAAAAACTCACAACATCCGCCAGCCGTTCTGACTCAACTATGCGTTATACCACTATAAGTGTGGTCTTGTGGTATGACACTCGCTTTCGGATCGGAATGTCCTGGGTTTGAGCCTCGCTAGGCGCATTGTTGAGTCCTTGGAAGAGGCTCTTTACTCACATTCTCTCACCGTCCTCTGGTGTAAAATGAGTATCTGTCTGTCAAAAGCGTTGTCTCTGTCGGAAAAAAAAACGTATTATCGCCTAACAGTAATGTACAACACACAAAATTATGTGTAACCTTAAACGTTTATAGTCTGATTGATGGAATTTAATGAGAACTGCTTGGGCTGCCTTGTAAAACTCTTTGAGCACGTTTAGTGGATATTCATCATCATCATCATTGCCTTTTTCACCCTGGGTCAGGGTATAGGTCACAGACAGTTTCCATCCTTCTCTATCCTGAGCTAACTTTTTAATCTCATTCCAGGTCTTACCACTTCTCTGTATATCAGCTTCTTTAATTCTTCTGTCATTCCAGAAACTCTTCGGTCGCCCAAGCTCACAATTTTTAATTGGTTTTATACGACGTGCACTTATTTGCAGGTCTGATAACCCAATTTATTTTGGCCACAATCTTGTAATGGAAATCTCAAAATAAAATTGGCACAACATTTTGTTCAATACAAGAATATTAAACTTGGCACATAATTGCGTTCGGATGTCAGACCTGCATATATGTACACGTCGGTTATATCTAACCCAAGCCACTAATGGTTTATGCGATGAGCGGGAATCGGTTTGAGAGAGAAGAGAAGCTTTTAAACTCGCCAATCTGGCTTCAACCAAATCTAATTTCTGCTCATTTCTTATTGAATGTATATATGCCAGATATTTTTTATTCTTTAATCCATATTTTTGTTTTCTACAATTTTCTTCAATGTCAGATGACCAAATTGTCTATGCTGCGCTATGACAG
>NC_088367.1:11405861-11410861 GCF_034508935.2 Berghia stephanieae | reverse complement strand
AACTCGCTTTGGTCAATATTTTAAAGAAAAAACGGATACCATCAGGAAGGAACTCTCGTCTGAATCGATCCCTACAACATTTGACAAGTTTCATGGTGATTCGTTAACACATTTTTCAAAGATTACTGAAGCTGACTTACGTGATTGCATTATGTCGTCTCCAACTAAAAGTTGTGATTTAGACCCCTTAAATACTGCCATTTTAAAAAAATGCATTGATGTAATTTTAACACCATTTACATGTATTGTTAATAATTCGTTGCAGTCAGGTGCTGTACCAGACATTTACAAAGTTGCTCATGTCAAACCCCTTTTGAAAAAACCTGATCTCGATAAAGAGAACTTAAAAAACTATCGCCCTGTCTCTAATCTTCCTTTTCTCTCTAAGATCTTAGAAAAGCTTGTTTTGAAACAATTACTGTCTCATCTTAAAAATAATTGTCTTGAAGAAAAATTTCAGTCTGCTTATAGGCAACATCATTCGACGGAAACCGCACTTGTTAGGGTTGTTAATGATCTCCTCTCTGTTATAGACAATGGTTCATGTTCTTTGCTGAATTTGCTTGACCTATCGTCTGCTTTTGATACTATTGATCACAATCTTCTTCTCAAACGTCTTGAAATTACTTATGGCGTGTCTGGTGCAGCGCTTGATTGGTTTAGGTCATATTTGTTTAATCGTAAACAGATTATTACGGTGGATGAATATAGATCGGAGGAAATCTTTCTTGATTGTGGGGTTCCCCAGGGTTCAGTACTTGGACCCGTTCTTTTTGTTTTGTACGTTGGCCCTCTGTCTAAAAATCATCACAGAAGTTTTGGTCTGTCTTACCATCAATACGCTGATGATACGCAATTGTACTGCGTTTCCAATATGAGAAATTTACAAGAAGTATCAGCCAATAGTAAAAATTGTATCCAAAGTGTTAAGAAATGGATGAATGAGAACAGACTGAAACTGAATGATGATAAGACGGAGGTGCTGTATGTGGGGAACAGGAAGTGGAAAAGTGAAACAGATTTGAAGTTGGGGGATGCCTCTATTCAAATTGTTGACAAAGTGAAAAACCTTGGCACATTCTTAGACTCTGGACTGTCGATGGAGCATCAGGTTAATAATTTGGTTAGATCTCTCTTTTTCCAACTAAAAAAGATTGCTTCCATTAGACGGTTCATATCTGAGGATGTGACCAAGCACCTGGTTGTGTCCCTCGTACTATCGAAATTGGATTATTGTAATGCTCTGTTGTTTGGCGTTTCGCAATACAATCTGAAACGTCTTCAGATTGTCCAAAACAGCGCTGCCAGACTAGTATTCATGAAGCGTAGGTGCGACTCTGCCGGACCTCTACTTCATGACCTGCATTGGCTGCCTGTTGAGAAAAGAATTAAATTCAAAGCTTGTGTTTTAGTGTATCGTTGTCTTGAAGGTACTGCCCCTTCCTACCTTTCAGAACTAATTGAAAGATATTCAAAACCCCGCCCCTTACGTTCGGCCAGTGATTCCACAAAACTAGTTGTCCCTCGAATTCGGAAAAATGCTGGAATGAGATCCTTTTCTCATTTCGGACCCTCTATTTGGAACGCCTTACCGCAGAGCATTCGTGAAAAAGAATCTTTGTCTATTTTTAAACGTTCGCTTAAAACATATTTGTTTCGATTTTAGTAGATGGTATGAGAAGCAAGATAGGTTTGGTTTGTGTTGTGTGTTGTGTTGTGTGTGTGTATGTGTGTGTGTGTGTGTGTGCTTGTGTGTGTGAATGAGTATGTTTCAGCCAAAGTAATTTGTAATTTAAGCGCTTAGAGTCTGGTGTCTCGGAGTTATAGCGCTATATAAGTTTTCAGCATTATTATCATTATTATCTCTCTTTCTCTCTCTCCGTCTATCTATTTGTCTGATGCACTGTACTTTCCAACACTCTCACACGCAAACCACACACACACACACACACAAACACACACACACACACAAACTTACACAAACACACATTAAACAAATACATATCATAAATTTACTCTATGCCCAAAAAAATCATTTTGAAAAATTAAAAAAAAAAGGAACAAAACTCAAAAAAAAAAAAAATAAAAAATAAATAAATAAATAAATAAAAAATACACACACAAAATAAAATAAAATAAAATAAAATAAAAACCCCGAAAGTGTGAAATTCCAAAGACTGAACTCAACACCTTCTTGCGCTTTCATCTGCTTTTTACTTCATTCAAACTGCCAGCGCGTTCAGGATATAATTTATCTGGTGCGAACTTTTACAGCCCGACTTCCGTTTCTTTCAACGTGTAATTGAAGTAAAACGGGAGGCCCTTTCACGATAATTGCTGCGTGCAAGAAGAATATTTGGAACGAGCTGTCTTGGCACGATGAGCAGCATGAGCAGCATCGGCAGTCGAGCAGGCAGGAAGACGAAGCAATAGATAGCTCGAACACTGCTCGTTTTTCGAACCTCTGTGTTTGCAAATCTCACCAAAAAACGAGTCACACGAAATAGAGAGAAAGATAAAGTGAGTAAATGTGACTTATATATAAGGGAACAACACCAAACAAACGACGTTTTGGTCTTCGTCAGGAGACAAACAACAAAACACAAATATGCCACATTTTGTCAAATGTGAAAATAATGTAAATGTATGGAGAGGGTGTTGGATGTCGATGCAAGAAGAACTAGGTACCTAGATATCTATCGGTACGAAACAAAGACCGTACCGCTGAGCCAAGCTGACCCACTGATCCACTAAATGTGCTCAAAGCGTTATACAAAGGGTATCTGACCAACAGCAACACATAACATGTATAACGAAACATGACGTCGCCTGTAAGGCGATATTACAAAAAAAAATTTCTGCAGAGACAACGCTGTTAATGATGATTATCATGATGATGATGCGCATTCAATTTCCTGACTCGAATGATTCTTCGACGCTCGCATTCGAAACTAGCTAAGAACTCGTTTATCGCGTCGCCGTTTGCGAGCAAACTACAAACCACGAACGAATACCCCAACTGCAATAATTATTATTGCTCTCTCTGTCTCCTTTTTCCTCTGTTCTCTTATCCATCAATGTTATGGCTTCCTGAAAATGGCCATGAAAAATTATGTTGCACGCACTTTTCTATTATTTTCCATTTGGGGGGGGGGGGGGGGGGGGGGGGGGGGGGGGGGGGGGGGGGATATTATATTCGATGCTCTGCTCGCCGTGACGAATATTATAATGGTCGAGTATTTTACTTGGCATGGAAGGTCTGTTTCCAAAGATTTCATGATGATAGGTAATTTCCCCTCCCCCTCGTACCGCACCCCCCCCCCCCCACCCCAACCCCGACCCCCACCCCTTCTGCTCGCACGCCAACATACATTCAAACTAGAAAAATAAACAAAAAATGTCATGAAAGATTCGAAAGCTGTTTTTGGTTTTGATATAAAAGAAGCGTTTGGGTATGTAGTGCCGTTTTCGTCATCGTTGTCAACATCATCGTCGTCATTATCATCATCATCATCATAATCATCATTGTCATCATCATCATCATGATCATCATCATCATCATCATCATCATCATCATCATCATCATCATCATCACCATCACCACCATCATCATCATAATTGAGCTACATTGAGGTTTTATATAGCGCAATATCCACTAAACGAGCTCAAAGCGCTTTACAAGGGGTCCTTGTCCAACAGCAACACGTAACATTTACTTTAGGACGGGACATGACGCCTGTAAGGCGATATTATCATTGTTTTCGGACAGAGACAACACTGTTAACGGCCAGGTACTCATTTTACACCTGAGTACGGTGAGAGAATGTGAATAAAGAGCCTCTTCTAAGGACTCAACTATGCTCCGAGCGGGGATCGAACCCAGGACTTTCTGATCCGAAAGCGAGTGTCATACCATTAGACCATATAGCCGCACTTTTTCTCCTTCCGACTATCATCTCAACTGAACATAAATTTCCATCACACGCAGAACTGTTTTACCAGTCCATGTCCATTTCACCCGATGTCTACATATATTCAGGTCTGACATCCGAACCCGCTTATGGGCCTAGTTTAACATTGTTTTAATGAACAATATTTTGCGTCTTTATTTTTATTATTTTTTTTTTTTTTTTGAGATTTCCATTACAAAAATGGGCCTCTCTTGGGTTATCAGACTTGCAAATAAGTGCACGTGGATTTCACCCAATCCATCCCACCCACCCCCTACTAAAACAAAACAAAAAGAGAAAAAAGAAAAAAAATGGGAAAAAAGGCATTGAAATATTTTATTTCTTTAAACAGACAACAAAATTCAGTTTTTTTTTAAAAAACGATCTTCCATTAATTCTAAATTTCCTCTTCCATTCTACTCCTTCTCGTTCACTAAAAAAATAATTTTTAAAAATTGAGCTTTTATATAGGTCAATATCCACTAAATGTGCTCAAAGCGCTTTACAAGGTGTCCCTGGTCAACAGCAACATTTAACATGTAGGACGGGACATGACGCCTGTTAGGCGATATTACAATTTTTTCGGACAAAGACAACACTGTTAACGACCAGGTATTCATTTTACACCTGAGTACGGTGAGAGAATGTGAGTAAAGAGCCCTTTTCCAAGGACTCAACTATGCGCCGAGCGCGAGGCTCGAACCCAGGATCTTCCGATCAGAAAGCGAGTGTCATACCACAAGACCACATAGCCGCACTACTGTTGATTCTGTACAAAATTACAACAACAACAAAAAAACTCAATACTGAACAAAATGGCGGGTTGAAGATACTCTGGATAGAGGAAGTAAAGGGAATGATGGGATAGAGTATGGAAAGGAATAGTTGGGTGGGGGGTCGGGACGAGTTGGGGAGGGGGGGGGGGAGGAATTTGACCGGTCAGTCTCGTTTAATCCCGGGTAGAACGGGAGAAGACGAGATCTACTTTGGAGCCCAAATCCGAATTGAATGTGGAGATTAGTGAATGTTTTGTGTTGTGCTGGAATAATT
>NC_088367.1:11398361-11400861 GCF_034508935.2 Berghia stephanieae | reverse complement strand
GACTGGTAGTACCACGTGACTATTTGCACTGGATGGCAGACAGACAGACAGACTGACAGACTGACAGACAAACAGACAGACAGACTGACAGACAGACAGACAGACTGAAAGACAAACAGACAGACTGACAGACAAACAGACAGACAAACAGACAGACAGACATATAGACTGACAGACAAAAAGACAGGCCGTTATGACAGGGTGACCTAAAAAGAACAAAATTTTAAAATAATTTTAAAATGTCAAACCTCACAACAGATCTCTGCCGTTTTCAGGAAATCTCGCATTTTAAATTTGGCCAGAAAACTCAATGTTCAAATATTGACTGAGCATTTAAATAGAAAAAAATAATGAGCTCTTATATAGTGCAATATCCACTAAAAGTGCTCAAAGCGTTTACAAGTACTGAAAAGTTGTTTAACAAAAGTGACTAAATTAAAAACACGATAATTGGATAAATTGAGCTTATAAATTGAGATTTATATAGCGCAATATCCACTTAATGTGCTCAAAGCGCTTTACAAGTTGTCCCTGGTCAACAGCAACATTTAACATATAGGACGGGACATGACGCCTGTTAGGCGATATTACAATTTTTGTACAAAGACAACGCTATTAACGGCCAGGTACTCATTTTACACCTGAGTACGGTCAGAGAATGTGAGTAAAGAGTCTTTTCCAAGGACTCAACTATGCGCCGAACGCGAGGCTCGAACCCAGGACCCTCCGACCCGAAAGCGAGTGTCATACCACTAGACCACATAGCCGCACATGGATGTGTCTACAAAAATATTTTTAATGATGTTTTACAATTTGTGCGCCTAGAGACTATTGAATCCAATTGCGCCCCAGCAAACGAGCACCCTGTCAACTCGAGCAACAAAAGAATTGTACTGACTTTGTATTCGATGCTACCCATTATATATCTGGGGTAATTGTAACGTACATAATCTACCAGTCCTTTGGGGACACCAAGTTATTTATTTAGAAATTCTTCCAGAAATAATAATATTAATTTATTGTCATTTTACTGTTTTTCCTCCTTTGTTACCATGGCAACGGGGAAAAATGAAAGGCATCGTTAGACGACTGAGAGAATTGCAACGCCATTATCGTTGTAATTGTAATATATAGAACGTCATATCAATGACGGTGGCTATAATATAAAAACAATATAATTTAGTATATTCTACTATATATGGTAATGTTATGATTATATAAGTATACTAGAATTATAACAATATAATTTATAGTATATATATATATATATATATATATATATATATATATATATATATATATATATTATATATATATTTATATATAATATATATATATATATATATATATATATATATATATATATATATATATATATATATATATTCATATTTACACAAAAAGCCCAAACAAAACATAACAAAACAAAACAAAAACAAACAAACAACAACAACAAAAAACAAACAAGTTTCAAGTTTATTCAATCTTAGACTTTCGCCAATAAATCAACAATTTGATGACAACATACATGAAAGTGGGGAAAAATGGTTAATGGAACCAAAAAATAAACTGATAGAACAAACAAACAAACAAACAAACAAACAAACAAACAAAAAAAAAAACAAGAACAAAACAAAACAAAAGAAGAAAAAAAAAATAAAAAATAAAAATAAAAACCCTATTTGAAAATCTGAGACGATTAGGGTCTCAAAACCTATCCCAGACATCCTAATGGGAATCTCAGATTTCAGATTTCCACGTCTCATGTTTCAGATTTCAACCCTTCAGATTTCAGTTTTTAGATTGTCTTTGGCAACCGAATACTTGCACCATACTTCAGTCAGACACCCGTTACTGTAACACGACATCGCTTGGCTTTTAGTGGCCTCTCTCTCTCTCTCTCTCTCTCTCTCTCTCTCTCTCTCTCTCTCTCTCTCTCTCTCTCTCTCTCGTTCTATCTATCTATATATCTATCTCTCTTTCTCTCTCTCTCTCTCTATCTCTCTCTCCTTCTCTCTCTCCTTCTCTCTCTCTTTATCTATCTATTTCTCACTCTCACAATTTCTGTCACTCTATCTCTCTCACCCTCTATCTCACTCTCTCTCTCTCTCTCTCTCTCTCTCTCTGTCTCTCTCTTTTTTTCTCTCTTTCTCTTTCTCTCTTACACTCTCTCTTTCTCTCTCTCTCTCTCTCTCTCTCTCTCTCTCTCTCTATATATATATATATATATATATATATATATATATATTTATATTTTATTTATCTCTCTCTCTGAGTCTCTATCACTCTCTGTCTTTCTCTCTCTCTATCTCTATATATATCTCTCACTCTCTTTCTTTCTCTCTCTCTCTCTCTCTCTCTCTTTCTCTCTCTCCCACTCTCTCTTGTAAATGGGGGGCTCGAACCCGCGACCTTACTGGTACGACAACTCCGCCTGGCCCGTAAAATGTTCTTACTTTATTATTTTGTTGTTGTTGTTGTTGTTGTTGTTGTTGTTGTT
>NC_088367.1:11395762-11398262 GCF_034508935.2 Berghia stephanieae | reverse complement strand
AAAATTTATATTTTATATATATATATTTTAAAATTTTTTAAACACCCCAAAAAAAATTCTTTCATTTCCACTTTTCATCTCGAATTTATTCAACTATGTATCGAGCCCCAAACTCATTTCCCCTCTCAACCCCCACTGTCAGTTTAACCCTGTCAATAAAATCTTCACACACTCCCCCGATTCCCCCCTTACTTATATACCTTAATTCGGTCTTATTGGTTTATCCATTCCCCCCCCCCCCCCCCCCCCCCCCCCTCCCCACAGACACTTCCCACAACTCGTCTTCTCCGTCTCTCACTCCCTCTCCCCTCCGCCATCTCTTCTCCCTCATCTCCCTTCATTCCCATTTCTTTCTTTCTTTACTCCTTCATCTTTTCATGGTACTTTATTATAATATATATATATATATATATATATATATATATATATAATATAATATATATTATAATATTGACATCAATCATCATTTCATGCATACAACCATCAAATCAAGTGAATTAAGTGTCAACACAAAATAGCAACCATCACCTTCTCCTCCTGCCCCCCTCTCCTGCCTTCCTATCCTCTTTTGATGCCCCCCCCCCCCATCTCCTGCCCCCCCTTCCTGCCCCCCTCCTTCGCCCCATTCCTCTTTTCCTCTCCTCCTTTCTTATAATATCATCTAATCCTCGTCATCCCTCCTAGTCATCGTCCTCGTCATCATCATTATCGTCGTCGTCCTCATCTTTCTTCTCTTTCTCGCCCTTTTCTACTTCTTCTCCTAACAATTTTCATCTAGTCCTTCTTCAATTTTTCCCTCATCATCCTTCTCCTTTTCCTTTTTTTCCCTCCATCTCTCCCTCTTCCTTTTCTTCTTCTTCTTCTTCTTCTTTTCTTCTTCTTCTTTTCTTCTTCTTCTTCTTCTTCTTCTTCTTCTTTTCTTCTTCTTCTTCTTCTTCTTCTTCTTCTTCTTCTTCTTCTTCTTTTTATTATTATATTATTCTTCTTCTTATTATTATTATTATTATTATTATTATTATTATTATTATTATTATTATCTATTTATTATTATTATTATTATTATTATTATTATTATTATTATTATTATTATTATTATTATTATTATTATTATTATTATTATTATTATTATTATTTTACTATTTATTATTCTGCTGCTACTTCTTATCTCCTTCTTCTCTTTTCCTATTTCCTCTTCCTCCTCATCTCCTTTTCCTCCACACCTCATGCCCTTTCTTTCTAATCTTAACTCCCACTCTTCTATATCCACCACCTTGTCAATCCCTCAATTCCCACCCTTTCCCTCCCACTCCCCCTCCCCCCCCCCCCAAACCTCTGGTAGATTCCAGACCCCTAAAACTGTTATTCTGACCTCAAGGCCCTCACCCCCTCTCCCCCTTCTATAAATATTATCTCTTGCAAAGAGATAAACATGCACGCCGTTTAATCCAGATTTAATTAAAGTAGGACGTTTTCCTTTTTTCTCTTTAAACACCTCCGTTTGCCCCCCCCCCCCTCCCCCCTTTCTCTCTCTATCTATCTCTCTCTCTCTCTCTCGATCTCTCTCTCTCTCTATCTCTTTCTCTCTCTTTCTATCCCTCTCTTTTCTCTCCATTCGCTCTCTATCTCTTTCTTTCCCTCTCTCTTTCTCTCTCTATCGCTCTCTCTCTCTTTATATAATATATATATATATATAATATATATAATATATATATTATATATATATATATATATATAATTATATTATATATCTTCACTTTTTAGAATTGTTTCTTTCAAGTCCGATATTCTATCATTCATCCATCCATCCATCATCCATCCATCCATCCATCTATCTATCTATCTATCCATCTATCTATCTATCTATCTATCTATCTATCAATCTATCTATCTATCTATCTATCTATCTATCTATCTATCTATCTATCTATCTATCAATCTATCTATCTATCTATCTATCCATTCATCCATCCATCCATCCATCCATCTATCTATCTATCTATCTATCTATCTATCTATCTATCTATCTATCTATCTATCTATCTATCCATCCATTCATCCATCCATCCATCCATCCATCTATCTATCTATCTATCTATCTATCTATCTATCTATCTATCTATCTATCTATCTATCTATCTATCTATCCATTCATCCATCCATCCATCCATCTATCTATCTATCTATCTATCTATCTATCTATCTATCTATCTATCTATCTATCTATCTATCTATCTATCTATCTATCTATCTATCTATCTATCTATCCATTCATCCATCCATCTATCCATCCATCCATCTATCTATCTATCTATCTATCTATCTATCTATCTATCTATCTATCTATCTATCTCTATCTATCTATCTATCTATCTATCTATCTATCTATCTATCTATCCATCCATCCATCCATCCATCCATCTATCTATCCATCTATCTATCTATCTATCTATCTATCTATTATCTATCTATCCATCTATCTATCTATCTATCTTTCTATCTA
>NC_088367.1:11388262-11390762 GCF_034508935.2 Berghia stephanieae | reverse complement strand
AGGGCGTCCGCCATAGAGCCAGTTACAACATTGTCATCCGGAAGTATAACTGAGCATTACTCAAAACTATGTGTAAGATTAAATGTTTATATAGTCTGGTTAATACAGTTTAGTGAGAATCACTCACAAACGCGGATGGCAAAAGACAATAACAAAGGCTTGAGTGACGTCATCTTCGTTCTATCTATAAACGTTCAAGGCTACACATCCAGGTTTGTGTGTTGGCGACGACACGTTATATCCGGCCTGTGGATGTTTTGAGTATTTTTACTAAACGCATAGCTTCAACAGTGAATTCAATTTTGTAATGAATTCTTATATTCTTGTTTTACCAGTCGATGTAGCCCCTCCCCCTCCTCTCTCTCTTTCTATCTCTTTCTCTTCCCCCCCTCTCTCTCTCTCTCTCTTTCTATCCCTCTCTCTGTCTCTCTCTCTCTCTTTCTCTTCTCTCTCAATATTTCTCTTTCTTTCTCTCTCTTTTCCGCTCTCTCTCTCTCTCTCTCTCTCTCTCTCTCTCTCTCTCTCTCTCTCTCACTCTGTATGTGTTTGTGTGTACACACTTCACTTTAAATCAATAGTTGTACCCAATACAGATCTACTCATTGGGATATACACACAATCACACACACACACATACACACACACACACACCATAACACACATAAATACACACACGCACACATAAACACACACACACACACACACACAATCGAGACACGAATAATTCTCTGGATAAATCACACACACATACATACACACACACATTAACACACACACAAACACACACACAATCGAGATACGAAATATTCACTGGATAAATCACACACACACACAATCCAGACACAAATACTTCTCTGGATAAATCTCGCACACACAAACAAACACACACACACACACACACACACACACACTCATAGACATACTCAATCACGCATACACAATCAGAATCTATATTTAATTTTACAATCCAGACACGAATAGTTCAGTGAATGAATACATACTCACACACACACAATTTACCATCACACACACACACATTCACCATCACATACACACGCACAAACACGCACAAACACACACACACACACACACACAAACACAGACACAAATAATATACAATCAAGACGCACTAATTCACTGAATGAATACATACTCACACACACACACACACACGTTCACACACACACACGTACACATCTACCACGTCACTCACACAAACAGACACACACACAAACACACAACATACACACACACAAACATACAATCAAGGCTCGAATAGTTCACTGAATGAATACACACACACACACATCTACCACGTCACTCACACAAACACACACACACACACATCTACCACGTCACTCACACAAACACAGACACACAACCACCACACTTACACACACACACACAGACACACACACACACAACCACACAACCATCCACATACACACACAGACAACCACATACACAACCACACACACACACACACATTGGACAACAACCACCACGACGATGAAGAATACCCCGAGGGAACCCGCCATCGAGTGTTTGAATTAATCACTATTCCGTCTTCATCATTAAGGATCTGGCCCACGAAACGTGACGTCATCACATCCCAGCAATCTGATTGGCTACCTGGCACAGCTAGGCTGCCTCGAGGGGCCAAAGTTGGCACCTTGAAGGAAACTCAATCAAATCTTCCACCCACCTTCGAGTGTGAAAGTCTGAATCGGAGGAGATGAATGGAGGCGAATTCCGAATCAGCTTGACCATCACTGCGTCGTGATACGGACACTACAAACTATTATCATTCCGCTGTATTTTTATTAGGATTTACCATGCTCAATGCGCTTAGGGGGGTAGCGTAGCTCAGCGGTACGGTCTTTTCTTCATACCCGAAAGGTACCAAGTTCGATCACCCGCCGATGCGCTGTGTGTGGCCTTGAGCAAGTCACCTCGTCCTAGCTCAATTTGCGCATCGTTGAGTCCTTGGAAAAGGATCTTTACTCACATTCTCTCATCGTACCCAGATGCAAAATGAGTACCTGGCCGTTAACAGCTTTTGTATCTGTCTGAAAAAAAAATTGCAATATCGCCTAACAGGCTTCATGTTTTGACCTATATTTTAAATGTTGCTGTTGGCTATGGACGCCTTATATTATAAAGCGCTTTGACCATCACGTGATCATCACGTTTAGTGGATATTACTTTATATATATATATATATATATATATATATATATATATATATATATAATATATATATATATATATATATATATATATATATATATATATATATATATATATATAATATATATATATAAAATCTCAAGTTTAAAGTTTATCCCAAAAGTGATGTATAAACATTTAGTTGACCGACCTTCTTCTTCCCAGCCGTATAGCGTGCCAGAGAAATTTGGAAATGTACGCCAACCGTCAATAAATCTGGCAGACAACCGGAAGTTCGTAAGGGAAAATCTCATTCATTCTCGTGATTGGA
>NC_088367.1:11380399-11385662 GCF_034508935.2 Berghia stephanieae | reverse complement strand
CCTTGGGGGCTGGTGGGGGGGGGGGGGGGGGGCTTGAGCTTTTACATAGAGCAATATCCACTAAATTCAGTACTCAAAGAGCTTTACAAGAGGTCCCAAGCCAACTGATCAATGATTATCATAACCATTGGTTTAAAAAAAAGAAGAAAAACAATACAACACATATATTCTGACCACAGCGATAGATATACTTCTAATGTCCAAAAAAATTTTAAATATTAAAATTCAAACATTTATAAATGTAAACAATACTTATTTTTTTTTCAAAATTATTTTAAGGTTGTTTTTTTTTTTAAACATAAAATTTAACATGTGTAAAACAAGAGAAATGAAAAACTAAACCGGAAATAAAATTCTTTCCCCCGGCTGAACGAATCCATCCGTTTGAAATGAGAAGAGATTACAAGTAAAATATCTCCTCTTTGTCTAATTTCTTCTTCTTCTTCTTCATCTCCTCCTCCTCCTCCTCCTCCTCCTCCTCCTCCTCCTCCTCCTTTCTCCTTCTTCTTCTTCTTCTTCTTCTTCTTCTTCTTCTTCTTCTTCTTCTTCTTCTTCTTCTTCTTCTTCTTCTTCTTCTTCTTCTTCTTCTTCTTCTTCTTCTTCTTCTTCTTCTTCTTCTTCTTCTTCTTCTTCTTCTTCTTCTTCTTCTTCTTCTTCTTCTTCTTCTTCTTCTTCTTCTTCTCCACCTTCTTCTCCTCCTCCTCTTCCTCCTCCTCCTCCTCCTCCTCCTCCTCCTCCTCCTCCTCCTCCTCCTCTTCCGCCTCCTACTTCAATTTCTTCTTTTACTCAATTCTATTTCTAATTAACAACAGCCAGACGATAGACCAGGGATTGTGTGTTATTTCACGTCCACTTGATGTACTGCCTGGGGTATCTGCAGCACAACTACAACCCAGATACAGATTACAGATACGGATAAAGATACAGATATCCAGATACGAAAAACTACAAATCTCTCGCTTGTCTTCAAATCCACGGAAATCGGACTTAATTCAAAGATAAGACTTTTTTTCTTTCTTTCTTTCTTCTTGTGGGAATTCCTAGATTTTCCCCCTCGAGTTTTCTTCCTGTAATCCGCTGCCAGGAAAACAACTCACGTAGCGCCAAACCAACTATTTTCGGAGCTAAATTAATTCGTATTGTTGTAAATTGAAGGTGACTGAGATTAAACATGATTTTGGTGCAGCTGAAAACGTAGAGATAATTTATATCTTCAATCTAACTTGGAATTCGGTGTAAGTCGATGTAAATAATAATTATTTTTTTTGAATTTAAATTACAATTTGGATTCTTTTTGTTTTTCTTCTAATGAATTAGTTTTGTTGAGTGTTATTTAAATTATTATTTACATTTCTTTTTCCTCTTTTTTTAAAATTGTGGTTGTTTGTGTTTGTTTGTATGTTTTGTTGTTTGGCTTTTGTTTTTGTTTTTGTTTTTTATGTGGGGGATAGTTTTGATTTGTTGATTGTTTTATTTTATTTATTTTTTTTGGCGAGGGGGGGGGGGGGGGGGCTATTGGGGGTTTTTTGTTTTTGTTTTTTTTTGTTTTGTTTTTGTTTTTTTGTTGTTGTTTTTTTTGTTTGCTTTGTTGTTTGTTTTTATTATTGTTTGTGCGTTTTTGATTTGTGCATAATCTGGCAATGTCACAAATTAAATGACTACACCAAGACTTCTAGATTTATTCCAAGTGTCATTTTTGTGGATATAAATTCATTTATTTTCCAGGGGGCGAGGTGGTCCAGGAGTTAAGGCATTGCATTACGATTCGGAGCACTCATGGTTCAAGCTCCGCGTCATGCACACTTCCAGTCTGAGAGTTTTTGACAAGATGGCGGTAATTCTAATCGATCTTTATTTGAGGGACGAGTTTTCTGATCAAAATTTTCAAAATGTATTTATTTAATTATTTATTTATTTATTTATTTATTTATTTATTTATTTATTTATTTATTTATTTATTTATTTATCACTGTTAAGCGCTTTGAGTTTGTTGATATACGGGGTCAGGCGCTATATAAAAACCATATATTAAAATTACCATTATTATTATTATTATTATTATTATTATTATTATTATTATTATTATCATTATTATTATCATTATTATTATTATTATTATTATTATTATTATTATTATTATTATTATTATTATTATTATTATTATTATCATTATTATTATTATCATTATCATTTATTTATTTATTTACTTATTCATTTATCTATTTATTTATCTATCTATCTACTTATTTATTTATTTGTTAGTTCAACCGGACATAATAATACCAATTTCAGGCGATTTGTCAGAGAAAAAAAACAAAAGATGCTAAATTTTTATAAAAAGCGTTTTGTAAAATGCCAAAAGTATTATTCTATCTATCCAGTCCTAGTGGTAAATGCATTTCTTTGATTCCATCACAAAGAGTGGATGGGATCAAACGACGCCACTCTCCTCCAATCACGAGAATGAATGAGATTTTCCCTTACGAACTTCCGGTTGTCTGCCAGATTTATTGACGGTTGGCGTACATTTCCAAATTTCTCTGGCACGCTATGTGGCTGGGAAGAAGAAGGTCGGTCAACTAAATGTTTATACATCACTTTTGGGATAAACTTTAAACTTGAGATTTTGTATATAAATAAAGTGATATCCACTAAACGTGGTCAAAGCGCTTTATAAGGCGTCCTTAGCCAACAGCAACATTTTAAAAATAGGTCAAAACATGATGCCTGTTAGGCGATATTGCCAATTTTTTTCCCGACAGATACAACGCTGTTGACAGCCAGGTACTCATTTTACAACTGGGTACGGTGAGAGAATGTGAGTAAAGATCCTTTTCCAAGGACTCAACGATGCGCAAATTGAGCTAGGACGAGGTGACTTGCTCAAGGCCACACACAGCGCAGCGGCGAGTGATCGAACTCGGTACCTTTCGGGTACGAAGAAAGACCGTACCGCTGAGCTACGCTACCCCCCAAAGCGCATTGAGCATGGTAAATCCTAATAAAAGAACAGCGGAATGATAATAGTTTGTAGTGTTCGTATCACGACGCAGTGATGGTCAAGCTGATTCGGAATTTGTCTCCATTCATCTCCTCCGATTCAGACTTTCACACTCGAAGGTGGGTGGAAGATTTGATTGAGTTTCCTTCAAGGTGCCAACTTTGGCCCCTCGAGGCAGCCTAGCTGTGCCAGGTAGCCAATCAGATTGCTGGGATGTGATGACGTCACGTTTCGTGGGCCAGGTCCTTAATGATGAAGACGGAATAGTGATTAATTCAAACACTCGATGGCGGGTTCCCTCGGGGTATTCTTCATCGTCGTGGTGGTTGTTGTCCAATGTGTGTGTGTGTGTGTGTGTGTGTGTGTGTGTGGGTGGGTGTGTGGTTGTGTCTGTGTGTGTATGCTTTGTTGTGTGAGTGACGTGGTAAATGTGTGTGTGTGTGGTTGTGTGTGTGGTTGTCTGTGTGTGTGTGTGTGTGTGTGGTTGTCTATGTGTGTGAGAGAGAGTGTGACGTGGTAGATATGTGTGTGTGTGTGTGTGTGTGAGTATGTATTCATTCAGTAAACTATTCGAGTCTTGATTGTATGTTTGTGTGTGTATGTTGTGTGTTTGTGTGTTTGTGTGTGTATGCGATGGTGAATGTGTGTGTGTGTATGTGATGCTGAATTGTGTGTGTGTGTGTATGTGATGCTGAATTGTGTGTGTGAGTACGTATTCATTCACTGAACTATTCGTGCCTGGATTGTAAAATATAGATTCTGATTGTGTATGCGTGAGTGAATATATGTCTACGAGTGTGTGTGTGTGTGTGTTTGTGTGTGTGTGTGTGCTAGATTTATCCAGAGAATTATTTGTGTCTGGATTGTGTGTGTGTGTGTGTGTGTGTGATTTATCCAGTGAATTATTCGTGTCTCGATTGTGTGTGTGTTTGTGTGTGTGTGTGTGTGTTAATGTGTGTGTATGTGTGTGTATGTGTGTGATTGTGTGTATATGCCCAATGAGTAGATCTGTACTGGGTACAACTATTGATTTAAAGTGAAGTGTGTACATGAGTGATTGCGTTTGAGAAAGAAAGACACACACACACAAACACATACAGAGTGAATGAGAGAGAGAGAGAGAGAGAGGGAGGGGGAGAGAGAAAGGGAAAGGGAGAGAGAGAGAGAAAGAAAGAGAGAGGGAGGGAGGGAGAGAGAGAGAGAGAGAGAGAGAGAAAGAGAGAGAAAGAAAGAGAAAGATTGAGAGAGAAGAGAAAGAGAAAGAGAGAGACAGATAGAGAGAAAAGCGAGAGCGAGAGGGAGAGAAAGAGATAGAAAGAGAGAGAGAGAGAAAAGAGAGAGAGCGAGAGGGAGAGAAAGAGATAGAAAGAGAGAGAGGAGGGGGAGGGGATATATCGACTGGTAAAACAAGAATATAAGAATTCATTACATAATTGAATTCACTGTTGAAGCTATGCGTTTAGTAAAAATACTCAAAACATCCACAGGCCGGATATAACGTGCCGTCGCCAACACACAAACCTGGATGTGTAGCCTTGAACGTTTATAGATAGAACGAAGATGACGTCACTCAAGCCTTTGTTATTGTCTTTTGCCATCCGCGTTTGTGAGTGATTTCACATAAACTGTATTAACCAGACTATATAAACATTTAATCTTACACATAGTTTTGAGTAATGCTCAGTTATACTTCCGGATGACAATGTTGTAACTGGCTCTATGGCGGACGCCCTTATAAAATATTTCTCCGACGAGCATAAAAGCGTATCCAGGGGGGAAAAAACCCATTATAAATCTGATCATGTTTTGACTTTTACACATTCTGATCACAAGACAATAGAAAAGTTCTAGCCAGCATAAATAATAAAAAGTACCGATTTTCTTTGCTGGGCGACGTGACATCAGACTAATGAATCCAATTGGCTGAGACGTTAATTTCGTTCCATCTATAAATCTTGATTAGAAATCACATCATTTATTTATCTGGATGACAAATCGTGCTTCATCACAATGAACCAATCGACAACTCGATAAAATACATGGCTTGTCACGTGGTATCAGCGTATCGAGTTTTAAAGATTTATCATCATCATCATCATCAACATCATCATCATCGTCATCAACATCATCATCATCATCATCATCATCATCATCATCATCATCATCATCATCATCATCAGCCTTTATCACTATCATTTCCATTACAAGATAACAGTTTATAGGAAACGTGAGCTATCTATCATTTCGTTCCACATCTTAGGA
>NC_088367.1:11370399-11375399 GCF_034508935.2 Berghia stephanieae | reverse complement strand
TTATAATAGATTACATAAGACATTTGGATTTTATCACTGGAAATTAAGTTGAAATGATTCATGCGGAATATGAGTCAATCGTTGTTTTGTTTTGTTTTGAAACGCGTTTCATCGTGATTTTTAAAAGGGGACATATTCTCATAATAACGGAATAACGGACTTTTGGTTTAAAGTCGGAGAAAAGCAGATAATATAAATACAATGACGGAGTATCAATTATTATGAAAGACTGATGTCTTTTAATTGGAGTTAAAATGTTATTACGGAAGAATAACAAAATATTGAAAATGCATTATCATATCATGTGAGCTGATAATATTTGTGACACAAGTGGTTAACTTGTTAAGAATCAGCGAATTATAAGTAACCCATATGGTAAAATGCTGTAAATGCATATTGGGTAAATAAGCGCAATGATGTAAGACGCGGTAATTAAAGTGCACACGATTTAAATTGCGAGACGCAGGAATGAGGCGTTCGGGAATATTTTATTTTGCGTTTGATTAAAGCGCACGGTTTAACATTATGAAAGAATACAGAAGGCGGAGAATTTTTATAAATACGATGCGCGTGGTTAAAGCGCACACAATTATCAATGCTATATTAAGAGGCGCGAGATAACGTCGCAATGAGTTATATGAATATTTTTATAAGCCGAGGGCAAAGGCGCGAAACATTGAATTTTTATTGACCAGAGTGTATATCGTTTCTGCAAATATTTTGATTATCATATTTTTCTCCTATAGATTCGCTGTTGTAATTGTAATCAATATTTACTGCGTGGTTTGAATTTAACATTTATATCATAAAGTGTGTAACTGAGTTGAAGAAGAAGTTATGTTCAATTGTCAAATCTTAAGTGTGCAATCAATCGGCAATCAGTTGAAATGGTAGGAAGTGCTACGATAACATAAACAAAATCATATTTCATTAAATTAGGGATTTTCTAAGGGGAATAATTCGAGTTAATCAAAGGCAGAAGTAGTGTTTGCACTAAAACATGATACAGTCATCACGAAAGAGGACACTTGCAACCATCAGTCATAACGGGAACGCTGATGACAACGACAGAGGCAACTCAAACACAGCCACAACAGAGGTCGGGAAATGTCCTAATCCCTTTGGTCTATCCACAAATACATTGAAATGGAGTAACAATCTCGACAAAACACTACGCCATTGATACGTCCAGAATCAACACAATCTACAGACTACAAATACACAGCAACCTCAATTACAACGTACCTTTCAACTTATACAAACTTGACAGAATTCATAAAATAATATCTGTATCAACACAGATTTCTTCCATGAACCTTTTTTATATTTACATTCTTTATTGAACAATTGGATTACTTGTATTTACTTCTACGACAACAATACCCAACGATGTACGATATCAATAATTACATAAACGTTCAAGATACGATTGTTTTTACAAAAATGATGTCCAATTGTGAACAATACTACTTCCATCATATTCAGTGGTGAGCGTATTCAAATTTAAACTTATGTCAATATACAAGTGTGCAGCACCCATATCTAAAACTTATAAACATTGAATATTATAATAACGCCTGTCTTAGTATCATTGTAAAAGATAAAGGCTATATATGTATATAAGACAATGCAGGAAAAAGTATCGCAAAACGCCACATGAGCGATTTCCTTGGATTCATTATCGTATGATATTCAACAACCTGCGTTCAAATGACGAAAATATTGTTGACCTTATTCGACCCTACTACATACACTACTAGACTACGTTATTATTACATCCTCTACCTGGTGTGTGGACTCACGTCACCCACCGGAACTCTGCAAGATTACATCATCTACCTGGTGTGTACTCACATGCCACCTCATCGAAACTCGATTAACAAACACAACAATTACAACACACGACCTCTGTCGACTACTACACACGAACTCTTTGTCAACACATGGCTGAGTTCACAACTTTCTTTTGACTTGCTGGATAAGTCAAACTTCATTTAAATTCAAGATCTCGCACACAGTTAATCTTGAATTTTTACAATTTCATCTACAATGAGACTCAACGTATACACAAGACAACCACAAATATCTACGAGGAGAATCAACCCAGATTCCGGAGATGAATGGATTACAGCGACGTCACAAGACCAAGAAACAACCCAACAGGTTAAGGGGAGGGGCGACACCTGAAATATCGATTTTTGGGTCAAAATATAAAATTTCAGTTTTTTATTTATTATCAAAGAACAATCATTTTTTCACATATTTTCAGCACTTAGATGGTGATTTGGATAATATAAAGTTTGTAAATCGTCTTTCATAACCTTGGAAGTCGACATGAAAATACCAAACTTTTCAATTTTTTGTGAGAATTCAACTGAAAATAATAGGACTGAAAAGCATTATAATACATATCGATGTTGTAAATTTTGATATCGATAGTTTAGTCTACTCTTTGCCCGTCTATTTGACACGGTTTCAGTCTCATAAATATCAGAATATGGGCAGGGGAGGAGTTTAGAAACTGTTAGTCGCGAACAAAGATTGTGTGTCAAACAGCTGATAAGAGGTCAAGTTGTCAGGTAAATACAACGTGATCACGAATGGTGCGATCTGATTGGCTGACCTTGTTCTAGACCTCTGACTCCGCGCCAGGGATTGGATGTTGAGTCAGGGTGAAAGTTCGCCTCTCTTACTATTATATTTTACTACGATTTGTTTACCTTTCGATTGATCAGTTGTTTTATCAAATTTTGACACGTATTCACGTTAATTATCTCTAAATATTTCCAATTTTTACTGGATTATTATAACTATACCTAAAGTGACAAAAAATCCAAACGTTGGCTACAGTTATTTGCTACAAAAGCCAAGAAAGCAAGAAAGTTATGATGGCTCATGGTTGACCCGTGACCACAAATCTTTGATTGGAATTTGGTGTGTGATAGTAGTATTATGATAAAGCGATTCCAAGCAATGCCACAGCGGAAAGAAATGAAATGGGCTATTCTTGCTGGTCTTTACCACGGTTATTACACCAATGACTTCCCTCAACATAGGTATTGTCCTCCTGAACCAGACTCCAGATGCTTTTATAAAAAAATATATTGCTGCCCATGTGTATCCTGTTGACACAAGCAGCGTGTAAATACACCTTTGAATTTTGATTTAATTCATGAGCACTTGAAGCCTGTATATGCTTTGTTGAAGTGTTGTGAGATGAAGACAACACAAAATCCAAACGAAAGGTTTCATAATTCTGTTTGGTCAAGATGCCATAAAACATACTTCCATTCCCTAAAAATAGTTGAGTTTGGTGCAGAGTATAATTTTGGTCCAACAGAAATAATATCCCTGAAAGTGTCTTTGGGCATCGGTGGACTGGGAGAACACTCCCAGATGTTGAGTCAGCAAGCAGAGTCAAAAAGACTTGACCAGAGCATAAGGGTTGCTCAACACAAAGAGAAAAGAAGACGCAAAATGAAAGCTCAGACCCGTGAAAAAGCCCAGATGGAGGCAGAAAAAGAACACGGGGGACCCTCATACGGTGATGATATGTTTTGAGCTGGTTGTACCGTTTTGTCTTATTATTTTCATTCATTGTTATCTTTGATCTCGTTTTTCTCAAAATGACATTTTTTAACACTATTTTTTATCTTATTTTGTCATTTATCAATCAATTTGTTTAAAACTTTGCATGTCTAGAGCTATAGTGATTATCTAAAATCATACAGAAGGAATTTTAAATATCTTTATTATTTTTTGAAAAATTGACATTTTTATGTCAAAAAACATGATTTTTATCATACCGAAAAAATATAATTTTTAAAAATTTGTAAATAAAAATCTATTTAAAATATGTAAAAAATGCTCTGTATTTTTTAAAATAATATACAAATATACAACCATGCCAAATTTCAAGAAAATTCCATGGAAACTTATTGAGAAAGTAACTTTTTAAAATAGCACCCAGAGAAGAGTAAAATCCAAGATGGCGGCCGTCACCATGGCAACCGGATACGCCCACCGAAATAAATCACATGGTTCGAATCCATTGGTCATAGGCAATGTCCCAATATAAAAAGATATTGGATATAATCATTATTCTTGAAAATAGTTTCAGGTGTCGCCCCTCCCCTTAAGCATACGTTTGCTACCTGTAGAGTCTTTTTTCGTCCCAAATTCAAAAGACTCGAACAAATACAACACACTAATTGCAAAAGTTGGTCACTTTAGTAACAGCCCACAATCACATACTGTGTTAGATTTTACTTATTTAGTTATTTACACTGTACTAAATATGAATAAGTCGGACAGACTAATGACTGATTATTTACTAAACACTAAATATGTGATGTGAACAAGTCGGACAGACTAATGTCTGATTATTTATTAAACGCTAAATATTTGAATGTGAAGACATTATTGTGATAATTCTAAGACATTTACAGAGGAAAAAGTTTTTAATTTATTAACAATAATTAAAGTGAATTTATGACACTTGGGCTATTCAGTGACCACAACACACACAACAATGCAACACGTAGACTAGATACAATCACCTCAACTCTTATAGTTGATATATTTTTTTCATTACATGAAAACTCATTCTAAATGGAGACAATGACTTAATTAACAATTACTGACAATTTTTACAGGATGACCATTCTCAAAACGAACGGATTACTGAGAAATGTGACCTCTGATGGATGACCACAAAGAACAATTTGATATCAATGAAGTTGTAAACTACACCCTGATGACTTAAAAAGCTTAAAAAAATTGAAACATCAACAATGAACAATGAATGATAATAACTTCAACTTGAATTTTAAAATGATGATAATGCTATTATTATGATTTATTTTTAAATATTTTTTTTTATTTATTACTAATTGAAATGTAATCCTTCGTATATGGATCTAGATGTCTATAATACATTATTTGTACCACATATTATAAGTAGGAATTAATGTAATAATGTTGTTTAAAAGGAATCATAC
>NC_088367.1:11355399-11360399 GCF_034508935.2 Berghia stephanieae | reverse complement strand
CAGCAACACTTAACATTTAAGACGAGACATAACGCCTGTTAGGTGATATTACAATTTTTTTCGGACAGAGCAGACAACGATGTTAAAGGCCAGGTACTCATTTTACGCCTGAGTACGGTGAGAGAATGTGAATAAAGAGCCTATTTCCAAGGACTCAACTATGCGCCGAGCGAGGCTCGAACCCAGGACCTTCCGATCCTAAAGCGAGTGTCATACCACAAAACCACATAGCCGCACCAGAAGATGAATTACACTAGGTTAAAATCCAGTCCCCTGGAAGAGTGGTTTTACACTTCCATTGAGATTGGAACCAAAGTGTAGTTCTCACTAAATTGTATCAATCAGACAATTAATTATAAACGTTTCAGATTACACATATTTTTGTATGTTGGTATGTCATATCCGGCTGGCGGATGTTATGAGGTTTTTTTGTTTTATTTTGGATAAACGCATAGCAACAATAGAACTCCAATATCCTCGTGACATGAGAAATTTAAGAAAATTTTTAAAATATTACGAAATATTACGAGATAACTTGAGCTTTTATATAGTGCAATATTCACTAAACGTGCTCAAAGCCCTTTACAAGGGGTCCATGGCCAACAGCAACATAACATTTAGAACGGGACAAGAAATAACGAAATTTGAATTATTTGAGGGGTAGAATTAGATAGAATAGAACATTTCTTGCACTCTTGCGGGATTTTTTTTGGGGGGGGGATCCGAACTTTGCTCCCATTGCGACCCCGTTCATCTCATGTAGCCCTTGTAAACACGTTCCGGATTCCATAAAACATACAACAAGAGAGGCACACGTGAGTCTAATAATAATTCATCCTTTTATCTCTAAAATGAACGGCTTTCAATTAAAGCTAATTGGCGCCTTGTGCCCGAACAGGCGCACTTCCGGTCTGTTTACAAATGGCGGGCGGACGGGCGGGCGACGCCCACCACAAGACATGAAGTTTTTTATTATCCGCACAGCGAAAGGTGAAAGAGCGCGTAATCTCGTGTCGCTTTGAGAGACGGTTAAGGTAAAAGGTGTGTTTTGTTTTTTTTATCTGGCTATAGATAAGGATAAAATGTTACTCAGCGTCGTCTTGAGTTGATAAAGGGGAAACCCGAATCGTCCTATTATCATTGACCCTGTACGCCATAAAATCCTCTAGCTATAGTTAGCTGCTATGTGGTCTAGTAGTGGTAGGACATCTTTTTTTATTTTATTTTTTTTTTTTTTGGCTTGTTTTTGTCTTTTTGGTGTTTTTTTTTTTTTGTTGTTGTTGTTTTGTTTTGTTTTGTTTGGGTTTTTTTTTTGTTTTGTTTTGTTTTGTTTTTTTTTTTTTTTTTGTTTTTTGTTTTTTTGTTTTGGAAACTGTATCGTGTCTTTGAGAACAATTATGACCACTAATTCATTCAATGTTGAGATCGAAATCATCTCAATATAGATATTATGCAGATGACGTCACTCAGGCCTTTGTTATTGTTTTTGCCATCCGCGTTTGTGAGTTGTTCTCACTAAACTGTATTAGCCAGACTATAAAAGTTCATGGTTACACAGAGTTTGTGTGTTGGTCCGTTATACTTCCGGATGGCAATGTTGTGAACTCCTTGGCCAAGCGCATTTTATCTATATCACCGTGTTGTAGCGATAGGTAACAAATTAATCTTGATGCAAGTCGATTTAATAATAATAATATCATTTTATTCCTTATTCAGATAGTTCTAGAAAACAATAAATGAATGAATGAAGGAAGGAAGGAAGGAAGGAATGAATGCATGAAGCAATGAATGAATGAATGAATGAATGCATCAATGAATGAATGAGTGAATGAATGAATGAATGAATGAGTGAATGAATGAATGAATGAATGAATGAATGAATGCATCAATGAATGAATGAGTGAATGAATGAATGAATGAGTGAATGAATGAATGAATGAATGAATGAATGAATGAATGAATGACTCACAGCCAGTCAGTGTCTCCCCAACCAACTCATAACAAGTTTTTATTATGGATGTTGTCGTTGGCTGTTGTTACAAACCATTTATTGTCATTGTCTAACCCAGTATTTCTATACAACAAATTAATTACACAAAGAAAATGACCATAAAACCTTACACAGTCCAATACGTTTTACCCAATACTGCCGTACTCTGGCCAAAATAAAAACACATATTTAAAAATTTGGCCAGAAAACTCGTCCTTCAAATATCGATCGATTTAAATGACCCTCATCTTGGGAAAAACTCTCAAACCTGGGACTTCAGTGAAGTCCCAGGTTTGAGAGTTTTTCCCAAGATGAGGGTCATTTAAATCGATCGATATTTGAAGGACGAGTTTTCTGGCCAAATTTTTAAATATGGGTTTTTTCCCCAGCGTTCTGCAGAATAGTCAATGTTATCAGTACTGCAATCTCTTCCCTCACACATTTTCGCATAGAACTTTTAACTCTTTGAACTCGGGATTGGATTTTAATCTAACAAGCGACTATGTGGTCGAGTGGTATGACACTCGCCTTCGGATCGGAAAGTCCTGGGGTTGAGACTGAATGGGCGGCGCATTGTTGAGTCCTTGAAAAAGACTCTCTACTACATTCTTTCACCGTACTCAGGTGTAAAATGAGTACATGGCCGTAAACAGCATTGTCTCTGTCCGAAAACAAAAAAATTATCGTAATATCGTTTAACAGGCGTCATGTCTCGTCCCACATATTCGTTAAGTACATTGAGCAATTTCGTACTTTGTAAATCGTTTTGTTTACATCTGACATAAAATAATCCGAAAAACTGACACAGTCCAAAAACTTTTAACCAATTCTTAATACTAAACAGGGGGAGAGGGGTTAAAGTGGCCGAGTGGTTTAGGCATTGCATTGTGACCCGAGAGGTCCTGGGTTCGAGCCCCGCTTTGGGTACTTTCGTTTTTTGTTTGTTTTGTTGTTTTTTTCGTTGGCAAGATTATTAACCCCAATTTTCTCACTTTGGACAACATGGGTGATTCCTGTTGACATCAGACATCTTGTTTGATGGATTATCTATAATATTCCTTCGTGGAATGCACAGGCGACGATATCTTATGATGTCGTGG
Source organism: Berghia stephanieae (assembly GCF_034508935.2). NCBI lineage: Eukaryota > Metazoa > Mollusca > Gastropoda > Nudibranchia > Aeolidiidae > Berghia > Berghia stephanieae. The sequence goes on along the minus strand of NC_088367.1, from coordinate 11,357,309 downwards.
TAGAAGACGTAATTGTTTAAAATAAATACTCACAGTACTTCAATCTCGTCCACCATTAAAACTTCTCGAACAGAACGGTTAAATTAACTCATTGAAGGCGGAATTTGGTATCAATCTAACATTACAGCTTGTTGCTTTGTGGTCTTGTGGCATAATACACTCGCTTTTGAACTCGTCAGTCCGTAAGTCCCTGGTTCGATTCTCTGGCGGAGCAAAGTTGAGTACGTGTAGAGGGCTCTTAACTGGCATTCTCTCAATTCACTCACGTGTAAAATGAGCACCTGGACACGTACACCATTGTATATTTTTGGGAGCAAAAATTAAATTTTCTACTTCAGACTATTTTAGCTGTAAACTAAATTTTCTTCTAAAAACCTTCCAAGTGGATGCAATGGATCACAAAATATGATTTATAGCGAAGTGTACATACATATAAGCAGGTCTGACATCCAAATCCGATTCTGGGCCATAGTTTAACATTGTTGTAATGGACAATATCTTACGTCATTTTTTTATGTGTCCATAACAACAATGAGCCCATAATGCATTTGGGTTTATCAGACCTGTAAATATAGATAGTTCGAAGTTGACGTCACTAAACTGTATCAACCAGACTATAAAAGTTCATGGTTACACACAGCTTTGTGTGTTAGTTCGTTATACTTTCGGATGGCAATGTTATGAGTTTCTAAGCCAAGCGCATACTATCTATAGGTGCACATCGGTTTGAAGGAAATGCAACCTCGGCTTTAGAGGGTTAAAAAAGCATAACCGATAAGGGTTAAAAAAGAACCATGAATAAGGGTTAAAAAGAATCACCAATAAATCCAATGATAACGTTTCAGATCTAGTTATTCATTTTCCAAATTACCCAAAAATATTCCGTTTCATGTCGTCCGTACATTTCCATTCCAATTTGCATCCGCCATTTGGATCTTTCCCAGCATGTCAACCCCATACACTCCACGTATTCCCTTATTTCTTATTTCGTATTTCGTTTCTTTGTTTTGTTGGGTTGTTGTTTTTGTTCTTTGTAATTTCGTTTCGTTATTATTATTCTGTCTCTTTGAAGTCCGGAATTTTATTACGTATACACACCGCTTGTCTCTTCCCGCCTCACTTTTATTTTTAACTTGCTTCTGTTCGGCGTCGCGCGCGATGTCAAAGTTTTTATTGTTTTCCGATGACGGAGAGCTCCCTCATAAAATTGGTGAATGCGATTGGATAACGGGCTTTTGAGTTGTTTGAACTGGGGGTTGTTTGAGCGGTCTTCTTCATTTATTAAAGATGAGAAAGGGCGCGTGTTGTTTTACAGTGGCGGTGATAGGGTTAATGATTATGGGGCATTGCCTCGGGGTTCTTTAGGGCAAGGGTAAAAAGTATAAAGATAGTATGCGCTTGGCTTGCTTAGAAGCTCACAACATTGCCATCCGAAAGTATAACGGACTGACACACAAAATTATGTGTAAACTTGAACGTTTATAGATAGTATGCGCTTGGCTTGCTTAGAAGCTCACAACATTGCCATCCGGAAGTATAACGGACTAACACACAAAACTATGTGTAACCTTGAACGTTTATAGATAGTATGCCCTTGGCTAAGAAGCTCACAACATTGCCATCCGGAAGTATAACGGACCAACGCACAAAACTATAATGTGTAACCTTGAACGTTTATAGTCTGGTTATTACAGTTTAGTGAGACTTACTCATTAACGCGGATGGCAAAAAGCAATAACAAAGACCTGAGTGACGTCAACTTCGTACTATCTACTATCTATAATATGGGTCTCGGAGATTGAATTAGGTCATGTTGTTGAATAGAGAATACGGAGACTTATTTTTCAATGGCCCTTGCCATCTTCCATCTGTTATTATTTCGGATTGAAATAGAATATAGTTTAAAGTTA
>NC_088367.1:11347899-11352899 GCF_034508935.2 Berghia stephanieae | reverse complement strand
TAAAATAAAGAGCTGTAATTAAATCTATTCAATATTATCTTAAACGATTTCCCCGTGTGCTATGAGAGGTCAGAGGTCAAAGTTAACAGGAGCCGGGGTTAACTCTTTCCTTACCGATCATTTTCAGTATTTTCCCAAAATGGCAGTCTTACCCAGCAGAAAAATGGATTTTTTAAATCTCAAACAAGCTCTCTACAAAATAACTTGAAGAAAACTTGAAGTGAAAGTCTTTATCGGGATTCGAACCAAGCACCGTTTGATCGACAGACGTGTGAGTAATTTACCATTACACAATCAACAAAGACCAAAGGATTTTTGTGAGAGAGTTGAATACATTGATCTCCAATACAAACGATGGCATAGTGTACGTTTGTAATTTCAGGTATTAAAAATCAGTCAATTATCAAAAGGTCACAATCATTATACAGTAAAACTTCGTTATACCATTTCCCGATTATCAATTGTTTCACCCGCTCGCTCAAATGCGCACCCAGTCGCGCACAATCACACCTAAATTACATAGAAACACATTTTATACAAACACATGAACTCTCCCTCTCTCTCTCTCTCTCTCTCTCTCTCTCTCTCTCTCTCTCTTCTTTTCTTCTCTCTCTCTGCGTCTCTCTCCACACACACACACACACACACACAAAACATATATTATATATATATATATATATATATATATATATATATATATATATATATATATATATATATATATATAGAAAGATAGATAGATAGATAGTTCGAAGATGACGTCACTCAGGTCTTTGTTATTATTTTTTGCCATCCGCGTTTATGAGTAATTCTCACTTAACTGTAATAAGCAGACTATAAACGATCATGGTTATACACAGTTTTGTTTGTTGGTCCGTTATACTTCCGGATAGCAATGTCGTGAAATCCTTGGCCAAGCGCATTCTATCTATACCAAATCAAAGGCTGTCAAATACCACAACAACAGTCGCGTGACGTCAGCCTCACACAACGTATCATTTCTCCCGATACGCATACGGCCCCACCACGATTATCTCCTTTCTATATATGCTGCTCTATCTCCAGGTCATTATCTGGTTTGACTTCAAATAGAATTGGTGCAATGACCAGTGGCACTCACTCATCCTCACTGACCGCCACTCACTCTCCATCCATCTGGTCATTACCCTTTATAGAGATTTCCCAGGGGAAGACATATTTATGTTAGCCGACACGGTATCAATGCTATGAAATGACCAATGGTCATAGTGGTCGTGTTATGTATTAACCCTTTGTATCCGGGGTATTCAATCATTGAATCATAACTTAATACCATCCATACAAATGGACCAATATTATAACAATGTAAACATTTATATAGCGCATATACTCCTTTACTACAATATTATATTAATTAATATTAATTTATTATTATTATTATTATTATTATTATTATTATATTATTATTATTATTATTATTATTATTATTATTATTATTATTATTATTATTATTATTATATTATTATTATTATTATTATTATTATTATTATTATTATTATTATTATTAGTAGTAGTATTATTATTATTATTATTATTACTATTATTACATTATTACTATATTATTATTATTATTATTATTATTATTATTATTATTATTTTTATTATATATTATTATTATAATATTATTATTATTATTATTTTTATATTTTATTATTATTATATTATATTATTATTATTATTATTATTATGGCAAATGAAAGAGGAGCAACATAAAACAAGAAATGAAGTGAGTAGAAAAGTGCCAGAAGACAATAGAGAATAAAAACTTCGCGGCAATGAAGGGGCTTGAACCTACGACCCTACTGTTACTACGACAACTCCACCTGGCCACGAGAGGGTAGCTCTACAGTATAGCCAGCGTCCCTCTTGCGGTTAGTCGGAGTTGTCGTAACATTAGGGTCGTAGGTTCGAGCCCCCACCGACGCGAAGTTTTTCTTTTTTTATCTCTATTGTCTTCTGGCACTTTTTACTTTTCTACTCCCTTCATTTCCTGTTATTATCAACATGAGTGCCTCCTCCAATCGACATAAACAAAACAAAAAATGTGGTTACTACGTCACATAATATATCCCATCTACCCTACAAAAGTCGGTCAATGAGTATCACCCCCCCCCCCCCCCCCCTCAATACCCCTCCCCCTGCGAACCGTTCTTTCACTCTCTACTATAATTTAAGGTTCTCTGGTTCGATCACGTCCAAACAAACAGCGGTGCATCCTGGACATAGAAGTGAAATCTCTGTTTGTTTTCGATTCGATCTTTATATTTTTTGTCATTATTATTGGATGTACAACACACAGCACAGCTAGCAACAACAGTGACACAGACGATAAGGCAGACAAAGGGATCGAGGGGAGACGATTCCCGCAAAGTACTTACTCATCCTTTGATCTCCACGCCCCCCCCCCCCCCCCCCCCCCCCCCCCCCCCCCCCCCCCAACACACACACACACACCTCCCTCATCAATTTCCTACTCCTTCTCCTTTCTTCAACCCCCAGAAAGCTCGTCCTTCAAATATCAAATCAATCGATTAAGACTGAGCCTCATCTTGGCATAAAATCTCAAACCTGGGACGTACGTCGTGACAAGATTGAAAGACACAGAGAAGGGGAGAGAGGGAGAGAGAGAAAGAGAGAGAGAGAGAGAGAGAGAGAGAGAGAGAGAGAGAGAGAGAAAGAGTGAGAGGGAGAGAGAGAGAGAGAGAGAGAGAGAGAGTTAGAGAGAGAGAGAGAAAGAGTGAGAGGGAGAGAGAGAGAGAGAGAGAGAGAGAGAGGGGGGGGAGGAGGAGGGAAGAGGGAAGAGAACAACAACAAGAGAGTCAGTGAGTCTTTTGGTCAATAATCAATTATTCTATACCCCGGTGACTGGATGACCCATGGCAGATCCAACATACAGTCTGTTGACCTGAACTTGTAGTTCCAGCAGTTATCATCACTATTCTACTCATCATGTGTTTACAAGACATTTATAGATAGTTCGAAGTTGACGTTACTCAGGCCTTTGTTATTGTTTCTTGCCATCCGCGTTTATGAGTATTTCTCCCAAAACTGTATTAACCAGACTATAAACGATTATAGTGACACACAGTTTTGTGTGTTGGACAGTTACATTTCCGGATGGCAATGTTGTGAACTTCTTAGTCAAGTGCATACTATCTATAGATAGTATGCGTTTGGCTAAGAAGCATATAACATTGCCATCCGGAAGTATAACGGAACAACACACAAAACTACGTACGTGTAACCATGAACGTTTACAGTCTTGTTAATGAACTTTTCAGTGTTTCTCACTGAACCAGACTATAAAAGTTGAAGGTTACACATAGTTTTGTGTGTTGGTCCGTTATACTTCCGGATGGCAACGTTGTGAGCTTCATATCCAAGTGCACACTATCTATACCTAACAGTATTCAATAAATAAGATAATGTGTGGAGCTGGTACTTGCATCAATAATGATGAGAAATATTATAGGATAAAGAAAGATGCCAGCCAGATGAAAACAAGAATAAATATATAATGGTGTCAGTGAGCTAAATAAGCCATAGCTTGTTTCTTTTGTTGTTTTCAAAAATTTCCATTGAAGAAAAAGTAAATCTTTATCTTCTAAACAATTTCCATTAAGTACGAGAGTCTTGATTTAATGAAAATTTCAATTTGTCTTGTCGAATATTTGGCATTATAAAGCCAGTCTGGCAACACTGTTTCATGTCTTGTCACTGCTATCAATATCAATAAAGGGGGAAAAAAGAGAAAAGAAGAAAAGAAAAAGCCACCAACAAACACAAGCCAAAACGTCAATGCAAAAATGAATTTGCCATTAAAAGCATATCCGTCTACCCCGCCCACAAACACTAAAATACAAGACACACAACTTCACACACACACACACACACACACACACACACACACACACACCATCAAAACAACCACCTACCGACCCCCCCTACCCAAAGTCAGAACGGAGTCAGTCCAAATCTGAAGCCAACCCATCCATCAAACCGAACGGACGTCAAATGCCCAATTCTCATTGGTCGTCGCTGTCAGGGGAGTTAATGCTAAATCGAAAAAATTCCCCAAACACTCTCCGCACACCTAATAACTATCTTAAAATGATTAAAAACCAGAACCCCCCCCCCCCCCCCCCCCCGCCCCCAAAAATATATTTCAACTCGAACCATATTTTTAAAATGATCAGGTTTTTATAAAACCAAGAACTAATTTAGCGAAGGGTGGTAAATTACAGTAATGTAATTTGGTTCTAAACTTAATGATTTGGCACCCTGCTTCAATTCCAAGGTCTCGCTGGTAACTTGACGTGAGCGCCCCCTTGGCCTCCATTAAGTGATTAGTGTTAGGGACCTCGGGGAGTGCATGAGACACTGTCGACAGATGGGGATGGATCCCAACGTTAATGCTGGCATGACTGACTGTATGACTAGCTGGACATGCGAGGCCCCAATAAATAAATGAAACTGACAGACAAACATACTGGCGTGATGCCACCACCGAGCAGACTGACAGGCAGACAATGCCCAGTGTCCAGCTTGTTTTCAAATGTATTAAAATCTAGTGGAGATCACGAGTAGCCGGTTAATTTTAATTCAAAAAAGTGAGTACAAGGATACTGTAGAAGTCGCCTGTTAAATCAAAATTAAATTGAGCTTTTATATTGCGCAATATCGACTAAACGTGCTCAAAGCTAATATAACAGCAATATTTATCGTTTAGGACGATACATGACGCCTGTAAGGCGATATTACAATTTTTCCACGACAGAGACAACGCTGTAAACGGTCATGGTACTCATTTTACACCTGAGTACTGTGAGAGAATGTGAGTAAAGAGCCTTTTCCAAGGTCTCAGCTATGCGCCTAGCGAGTGACCCAAGACCTTCCGACCCGAAAGCGAGTGCCATGTTGATAATAACAAGAAATGAAGTGAGTAGGAAAGTGTCAGAAGA
>NC_088367.1:11320399-11342899 GCF_034508935.2 Berghia stephanieae | reverse complement strand
CATCCATCTATCTATCCATCTATCCATCTATCCATCTATCTATCCATCTATCTATCTATCCATCTATCTATCCATCCATCTATCCATCTATCCATCTATCCATCATTAATCCATCTATTCCATCTATCTATCTATCTATCATCTATCCTATCTATCCATCTATCTATCTATCATCATACTTCCATCCATCTATATCCATATCCATCTATCCATCATTAATCCATCTATTCCATCTATCTATCCATCTATCATCATCATCTATTCCATCATCTATCCATTACTATCCTATCCATCTATCATATCCATCCATCTATTATCTATCATCCATCTATCCATCTATCCATCCTCATCATATCCATCTTCCATCTATATCATATTCCATCCATTATCCATCTACTACCATCTATCCATCCTATCCATTTACCATCACTATCATCATCATCATCCATCTATCCATCTATCCATCTATCCATTTATCCATCAATAATCCATCTATTCATCCATCCATCTATCTATCTATCCATTTATCCATCAATAATCCATCTATTCATCCATCCATCTATCCATCTATCCATATATCCATCAATAATCCATCTATCCATCTATCCATCTATCCATATATCCATCAATAATCCATCTATTCCATCTATCCATCTATCCATCTATCCATATATCCATCAATAATCCATCTATTCCATCTATCCATCTATCCATCTATCCATTTATCCATCAATAATCCATCTATTCATCCATCCATCTATCCATCTATCCATATATCCATCAATAATCCATCTATTCCATCTATCCATCTATCCATCTATCCATCTATCCATTTATCCATCAATAATCCATCTAATCATCCATCCATCTATCTATCTATCCATTTATCCATCATTAATCCATCTATTCATCCATCCATCTATCTATCCATATATCCATCAATAATCCATCTATTCATCCATCCATCTATCTATCTATCCATATATCCATCAATAATCCATCTATTCATCCATCCATCTATCTATCTATCCATATATCCATCAATAATCCATCTATTCATCCATCCATCTATCCATCTATCCATTTATCCATCAATAATCCATCTATTCCATCCCCTCCATCTCTTGACACTCAAGGTGAGAAGATTTAATATTTATAAATTTTAGCCCGATTGCCAAAGGATTGGGGAGGGGGAGAGGAAGAATTGGGCAGGGCAGGGCAGGGCAGGGCAGGGCGTTGGGATGATAGGGCAATGCAGGGTGTTGGGATGATAGGGCAGGGTGTTGGGATTCTCAGCCCCATGACGAGATAGGGCAAACTGACCTCAAATTGAACAACACTAAAAAACGCCCTCTCCAATCCACTCTCTCCCCGACCCCTCCCCTTCACAATCCATCATCATCTTTTAAATGTGTGGACATTTTTTTAACTCTCATTCCAAATTGTTTTTTTTTTTTTTTTTTTTTTTTTTTTTTTTTTTTTTTTTTTTTTTTTTTTTTTGTTTTGTTTTTTTTTTTTAATCCGTTGTACACGGAATTCGATTTTATTTCAAAGATATCATATTATAGATGGAGCGAAATTTACGTCACTCAGTTCTTTGTTATTGTTTTTAGCCAGCCATTTTAATGATAAGTACTCACTAGATTTTACCAATCGAACTATAGATAGTATGCGCTTTGCTAAGAAACTCACAACATTGCCATAGTATAACGGTGGTACCAACCGTGGCCTTCGTAAAGTTATAGATAGTATGCGCTTGACCAAGGAGTTCACAACATTGCCATCCGGAAGTATAACGGACCAACACACAAACTCTGTGTAATCATGAGCTTTTATAGTCTGGATAATACAGTTTAGTGAGAACAACTCACAAACGCGGATGGCAAAAACAATAACAAAGGCCTGAGTGACGTCATCTGCATACTATCTATAGCCTGACACTGACCAAAAAAGACGTCAAAATGCCAGTCTTTGGCCACAAAAGAAAACAAATCGTGAGTTGTATTCAATAGTTCAACCAATGAAATAACTTGTTTCCATGAGCTCTACTAACGACAACTTACTAGGCGGTGCAAAAACCAAATAAAGACGTCAAACTGCCAGTCTTTTTGGGTTTCAGTGTCAGGCTTTTACATAACGATGGCTACGTGTACCAAGACACAAAACTCTGTAACCATGAACGTTTATAGTCTGGTTTATACAATTTAGTGAGAATTACTGACAAACATTGATGGCAAAAAACAATCACAAATGCCTGACTGGCGTCATCTTCGTTCTATCTATAGATAGAATGCGCTTGGCCAAGGAGTTCACAACATTGCCATCCGGAAGTAGAACGGCCCAATACACAAACTCTGTGTAACCATGAACTTTTATAGTTTGGTTAATACAGTTTAGTGAGAACAACTCACAAACGCGGATGGCAAAAAACAATCACAAATGCCTGACTGGCGTCATCTTCGTTCTATCTATACACGTAGTTTTGCACGTTGATACGTTAGATCCGGCTGGCGGATGTTATGATTTTTTAAACGAAATAACTGCAGAAATGGGTTTTGGGGTTCATCGAAGCCAAGAATCGCATCAATGTTACTGCTCTCTTAGTAAAAATTGGTTTGCTTTGGTCTCTGGTTAAACCAATCAATGATGTGATTTGTGAAATTAGATTTTTTTTAAATAGTAAAAATGAAAATTAAAGATTTATATAGCGCAATATCCACTAAATGTGCTCAAAGCGCTTTACAAGGGGTCCCTGGTCAACAGCAACATTTAACATGTTGGACGGGACATGACGCCTGTTAGGCGATATTACAATTTTTCGGACAAAGACAAGGCTGTTAACGGCCAGGTACTCATTTTTGCACCTGAGTACGGTGAGAGAATGTGAGTAAAGAGCCTTTTCCAAGGACTCAACTATGCGCCGAGCGTGAGGCTCGAACCCGGGACCTTCCGATCCTAAAGCGAGTGTCATACCACTCGACCACATAGCCGTAGTTAAACCAAACAATGATGTGATTGGTGAAATTAGATTTTTAAAAATAAAACAACCAAATTTTAATTTGTCTTGAGACGAAAGGGTTAATGTGAATCCTGCCGCTGTCCCTGCTCTGCTGTATTCTGGAAAAACACATATTTAAAAATTTGGCCAGAAAACTCGATCCTTCAACTTCAAATATCGATCGATTTAAATGACCCTCCTCATCTTGATCTTGTCACAAAAAAAAACCCTTTAAAACTTGAGACTTCGCCAAGTCTTCATTCATTAAAGTCCCAGGTTTGAGTGTGTTTTGTTTTTTGTTTTTTGCCAAGATGAGGGTAATTTAAATCGATAGATTGATATTTGAAGGAGGAGGAGTTTTCTGGCCAAATTTTTTAAATATGATTTTTTTCAAAGTACGGTAATGCTCTGTTGTCGGTTGGGGGAAATTAGCGATATTTAAAAAGACGGGAAATTTCAATAGAATTTTTACGCCTCTCTCTGGTTTGCTTTCTTGTTTGTTTGTTTTTTTTTATTCTTTTTTTTTATTTTTTTTTTATTTTTTTTTTTTTTTTGAAATTTCATATTTTTAAAGGAAACAATTCCACAGAATTCAACAATAACGCGTGGCTATTGTGGTCTTGTGGTATGCATGGCACTCGCATTGGGTTTTGGTTCGAGTCCCGCTCTGAGCAGTGCATAGTTGAGTCCTTTTGGGAAGGCTCTTTACTCATATTATTACCTCACCGAACTCAGGTTAGGTGTAAAATGAGTACCTGCATGGCTGCTAACGGCGTTATCTCACTTAATTCGATCCGACCTAATACCAGACTGACACGGTGGGTTACAAATTATGGAAGCTAAAAACGACGACGGGTGAGATGAATGAATGAATGATCGATTGATTGATTGATTGATTGATTGATTGATTGATTGATTGATTGAATGAATGAATGATGTATGAATGATTGAATGAATGAATGAATGAATGAGTAAATGAATACGTGAATGATTGTATAAATGAATGAATGAATGAATGAATGAATAAATGAATGAATGAAAGAACAAATGAATAAATGAGTGAGTGATGAATGAATGAATGAAAAATGATTGAATGAATAAATCAGTGAATGAATGAATAAATGAGTGAATGAATGAATGAATGAATGAATGAATGAATGAATGAAAAATGATTGAATGAATAGCACGAGCGACGTTTTGCACACGGATTAGTTTTGATGGATTCATAACGAGGGATTATCTCCCCTTCTGTCAAGTAGGAAGCCGTTAATCGCCTCCCATTTGTTGTTGTCATTATTCCCTGGGTAAGACACTTGTTCTGTTGTTGACATCACAGCTTAGCTGCCATTCGATCAAGGGACGGAAGGAAGCACGTGACTTTAATGCCGTAATAATTCCGCATCGCGCCTTGTGCTGAATGGTGCTAAAAGGTGCTGTACGGATTACGCCGCTGCTTTATGAGCGACGCGATGTATAATTAGTCGGAAATTAGACATTTGCACTACGATTTAGATTGATGCTAATCGTTTTGGTAAAATACTCACTCATTCGCCAGCCGGCTATAACGTACCAGCACACTAAACTATATGTTTTGTTTTGTTTTAAAGGATTTTACGGCGAATGTAACACATTAAGGCCATCTCATCGCCAGAAAGAACAAAAATATAGATTGACAATAGGATTCAATAGTTTGACGTCATTATTTGGTTTTTGCACCGCCTAGTGAGTTGTCGTTAGTAGAGCTCATGGAAACAAGTTATTTCATAGGCTGAACTATTGAATACAACCCACGATTTGTTTTCTTTCATGGCAAAAGACTGGCATTTTGACGCCATTTTTTGGTCAGTACAGCCATAACTTTACGAAGGCCGCGGTATTACCACTAGACCACATAGCCGCAATTTAATGATGATAACTAATCACCAAAAAATGGCTGCCTCATTTATTTGTACACACCCTGACAGTGACAATAGATAAAATCCCAAAACAAAGGGGGATAATTGTGGGGTGTAGTGCGCGTGCACGGAGAAGCACGATTTGCCCGAGTGAATCCGTGAGTACTCATTAGCAAATCATGCACACTCACTAACTCACTCCTCCCCACTGGCAGATAATGAATGGCGATGACCTGCGACCTGCGAAATGCACATGCACATGAAATGCACATGCATTCCCGCTCATTCACAATCTATGTGACATGAAATACCCAGACTAATGGCAAGGAATGGGCGACTTAACTACAATTGGACTATAACTGTCTCGTGGTGATAATAATGATAATGATGATGATGATTGTGATAATAAAATCATTATTATTAAAAATAATATTATTATTATTATTATTAATAATAATAATAATAATAATAATAATAATAATAATAATAATAATAATAATAATAATAATAATAATAATAATAATAATAATAACTTCGCGAAGTCCCAGGTATGAGAGTTTTTGTCAAGATGAGGGTCATTTAAATCGATCAAGGACGAGTTTTTTCTGGCCAAATTTTTAAATATGGGTCTTTCCAGAGTACGACAGAATACTTGTTATACCCATTAGATCACATATCATGACACTAGGGACACCCCGACCCCCCAAATATCATGCGCGCGATCGTGAGTACTTGCTAATCACGTGCAAACAAATGGACATTTACTCACCACCACTACAACCGCCCCACCCGCCACCCACTCACTGACAGGGAATCGGCTTGATAACATGCATGCATGCAATGTGGACGCTGCTCAGACGGTCGGATGGACGGATGGATGGACCAGTGCGACGTATGGCGAGGTCAAAGTTCAGCTTAAGGTCAAGTAACGCGTGTGGGGCTTGTTTATATTATTCCCACTAAACACACATCTCCAGCACTGTAATCTGTGAACACACAACACACAACACACACACGATCCTCGCGACAACAACAACTGCTGTGCGCAAGAGCGAGCCATTCTATTCTAACTTTCGTTCGTTCAGCTCTTTCGGGTGACAAAACAGAACTGCCCAGCAGAGCAGATGATCAGCAAACCGGAAGTTGAAAGGAGGAGTGGTCGGTAGTCCTATTGGCCAAAGTGTCAAAGCGATGTCATTGTCGTGATAATTTAGTTAGTTAAATGTCACCACTTGGCTAGGACGGACGGACGCACGTTGGCAATGATATTCATGTTACATTTAACTCGAATATCACAAATGGAATTAGCCTAAGTGCCGTGTGAAATATGTACAAAGAATGCGATAATGACTGCCGATGCTGAGTTAGTGGCCTTTTAGAGAAATGAGAGCTCTTCTGTGTAGAAGTTAAACATTATAGCTTCTATCTAAATCTCTTTTCGTTTATATTATGTGGTTGATGTTGAGTCCTTGGAAAAAGAATCTTTACTCACATTCTCTCACCGTACTCAGTTATAATATGAGTACCTGGCCTTTAACAGCGGTGTCTCTGTCTGAAAAAAATGTAATATCGCCTAACGGGAGTCATCTTTCATTCTAAATGTTAAGTGTCGTCAGGGACCCATTATAAAGCACTTTGAGCACGTGTAGAGGATATTGCGCTATATAAATGCTCTATTACAATATTACAATGTTAGAATTGATTTTAGCTTTGGTGTCATCAATTTTAAAAAGGCGCCGCCCACCTTATTGTGATAAAATATTATGTCAACGGAATTATTGTACATTTTGATCCGACTGTATGGACCACCATTCCACAGAGCATCCGAGAATCCAAATCATTGTCTGTTTTCAAGAAAATCCTTGAAAACATTACTTTTTTGATGTCATGTATCTAGATCTACTCTCTATATTGTTTTGTGTCGATGTAATTTAAAGCACCAAGAGTCTCTTTGTTGAGGATACCGTGCGTTCTATAAGAGTCTATTATTATTATTATTATTATTATTATTATTATTATTATTATTATTATTATTATTATTATTATTATTATTATTATTATTATTATTATTATTATTAATTATTATTATTATTATTATTATTATTATTATTATTATTATTATTATTATTATTATTTATTATTATTATTTTATTATTATTATTATTATATAATTATATTATTATTATTATTATTATTATTATTATTATTATTATTATTATTATATTATTATTATTATTATTATTATTATTATTATTAGTACTAGTAACTATTATTATTAAGCGATTTGAGCACTTTTACTGGATTTTGCTCAATATAAAGCTCAATGTTTGTATATTTAGTTTTTGTTTTGTTTTGGTTTTTCTTCTTGTGGGGGGAGGGGGTTGCTTTGATTTGTTATGTTTTATATTTTTACTTTCTAGAACTGCCTCCATCCACCCACCCTTGAAGACTTCAACGGTAAATCGCCTGCCTCATTTGGACGACATGACAGTGCAATCCCCCGACCGGACACAACCGGAGCCGGTGGCTGGGCGTAAATAATAGATTTCCCTTATCGGTCATCGTGGAATAATGACAGGTTGACAGGTCCGCGATGACAGGTACTAATGACCACGACATTCAGGGTCGGGTGGGCTCATAGGCTAGTACTGGTGCTGGTGGTGGTAGTAGTGGACATTGGTCAGTCAAGGGGACAGTGGACAGTTAAGGTTGTATATATATATATATATATATATATATATATATATATATATATATATATATATATATATAATATTTTATGTGTGTGTGTGTGTGTGTGTGTGTGTATTATGTAGCCCTTTGCATGTTTGTGGTTTAGGAAGAAGACGGATGGATGGATGGATAAATGGGTGTATAATTAGATGAATATATAGATTGATAGATAGATAGATAGATAGATAGATAGATAGATAGATAGATAGATAGATGGATAGATGGATAGATAGATAGATAGATAGATAGATAGATAGATAGATAGATAGATAGATAGATAGATAGATAGATAGATAGATAGATAGATAGATAGATAGATAAAATATAGATGGATGGATAGATAGATAAATATATGGATGGATGGAGAGACAGATAGAAAGAGAGATAGGTAGACAGATAGATTGATAAATAATAAAATAGATAGATAGATGGATAAATGGATAGATAGATAGATAGATAGATAGATAGATAGATAGATAGATAGATAGATAGATAGATAGATGGATGGATGGATGGATGGATGGATAATAGAAAGATAGATAAATAGACAAATAGCTAGATAGACAGATAGATATATAGACAGATAGATAGATAGATAGATAGATAGATAGATAGATAGATAGATAGATAGATAGATAGATAGATAGATAGATAGATAGATAGATAGACAGATAGATAGATAGATAGAATATCATATATAACCATGCATATCATCACGTCCGAATCAATTTTCGTTTGTTTAGTATTAGGATATTATATTTGTTATTACGCCAAACCACAGATATGACAATGATACAGAAGACACACTATGACTATCAACGTCACGACCGCCGCCATTTGTTTTGTGTGTGGTTACAAGGCCGATAAAGAGTCCCGTGAGGGGCGGATGTGAATAAATGATGAGTTTCTATGATGCGCGGGGTGATTGGATCCCCAGCCTTTATTGTATGAGAGGGTGATAGGTGTGCACCGTGTATCCCCCCTAACTTGATTGATGGAGGGTGATAGCGAACTTTGACCCTAGCATTGTGTCCTTGGGAAAGGAATTTATATTAACGTAACCCCACTCGACCCATGTGTGAATTTGAATCTAGCTAATGATGTTATGTGTTTATGTAAAATACTAACAATATCCGCCAGCCGAATACAACGTACCAACACACAAAATTGTGTAATCTTCAACGTTTATAGTCTAATTGATAGACTTTAGAGGGAAGTACTCATAAAATGGCTGGCTAAAAACAATAACAAAAAGCTGAGTGCCGTCAAGTTCGCTCCTTTTATATCGGTAATAATTATTAATTCTAATTCATCCATGCCTGATGCGTTATTCGAGTATAACCAAGTCTGGTTATTTTTTTTTTAAAAAGGCAGGTCTATCTCAAGATAACCGCAGTGCAGCGCCTCAAAAAAGAGCATTTATTTGGGGCAAAGTTTCTTGCTGAAGATCAAACGAGATATTAAGAGCGAGCAAGAACCCAGGTCTCACAAGTATAGATAGTATGCGCTTGGCTAAGAAGCTCACAACATTGCTATCCGGAAGTATAAGGGACCAACTCACAAAACTATGTGTAACCTTAAACGTTTATAGTCTGGTTAATACAGTTTAGTAAGAATTACTCATTAACATGGATGGCAAACAAAAAAAAAAACCAATAACAAAGGCCTGAGTGACGTCAACTTCATTCTATCTATACTAGTGTCATTATGCCTTATTCGCTCGACCATAATTACCCACCCTATAGATAGTATGCGCTTGGCTAAGAAGTTCACAACATTGCCATCCGGAAGTATAAGGGACCAAAACACAAAACTGTGCCTGTATCCATGAACGTTTATAGTCGGGTTAATACAGTTCAGTGATTATTACTGATAAACGCGGATGGCAAAAAACAATAACAGAGACCTGAGTGACGTCATCTTCGAACTATCTATACAAGTCAGCATGGACGACTATGATAAATCTTTAATGTTATTTGCGATATAACAATGGTTGACTGTACCGTTGGCTTGATTTGGGATTACTATACTATTCATTAATCTGTTAATCCCATTAATAATCTATAATTCATCGTTAATGATGATTGCATTAGAAGGTAGGGGTTATCTATCGATATGATGTATTATGTATATTCTATCTCTCTTACCAGCAGGTGTGCGATGAAGAATTTGTTGGAGGGAGGGTATTATTGTTGGAGGGTGGGGGTGGGGGGTTGGGGGTGTTTGTTTGTTTTTGTATGTTTGTTTGGTATTTTCTTTAAGGGGGGGGGGGGGGTGGGGGGGGGGAGGTTGTTTTGTAATGTTTTGTTTTGGGTTTTTTTAAGGGGGGGGGGGGTTGTTTACAGTCTCGGAATTTTCTTTTTATACTTCTTCTTAGGACGCAAGTCCTTTGTAGTACAGTTCTTTCCGCCAGATCTAACAGACCCAGCTACCTATTCACTGCTCGGTGGGCTGTTGAGTCAGAAAAATAAAATCTGGAGTGCATCCCGGATCGATCACGGTCCATTTGCGCGTGAAGTAATTTATCTACCAAGTTACCTGTCCTGGACCCCATTAAAACCCTTTACATTCTCTCATTTAAAAATACTCATAATTTCAAAATTAAATGTTGAAATTTTAAAAAACACAAAACACGTCTGGACTGTTAAGAGTCGAACATGAACTGACGAGTCACGTGATTCTATTCAATTGTTCTAAATTCGGAATTGGTATACGAGAGAGTTGCTAAAATATCGTCCATCAATCTATTAATATTCATCAAAGGTCACGTGTCTCTACTTAGTATACTTCAATGTATTAAAATGAGTTGTTGGGTTGTTGTTGTTGTTGTTTTATTTCACATATCCCTCTTCCCTCTTCCCCCCCCCCACCTCACCCTCACCCCCTCTTCCGCTCACCTCTCCTCATGAACCAGACTAACAGGTAGTCAAATGAAGTCATAAAATTGATAAATATTTGACATTAATGGGTGTTGAGAAGGCGATAATGGCCCGATACAGACCGTTACACCCAGGGTGTAATGACGACATCAAGATTACGTTTTTATCAGGCCTTTCCATCACCCGACACCTCCAACTTGTTAGTCGAGAGCCGCCCCTGCAAAACAATGGTCGGATTGCAAGATCAAAGAGATTGCAAAATTGCTATGACGTAAAGTAATAAGGGAATTGATAAATATCGGCAGTGGCGTCGCGTCAGTTTCGACAGGTGGGGCTGGGCGTTCGTTTTTTCTTGCATCAGACAATTAATACTCGTATCATGTAAACCACCAGCGCCTCAAAGAATTATTATGTCGGGGTGAGCTAGATGCTGAAAGTATAAATCCACAATTAAAATAAATAATATAATACTCTTTATTGAGGAGAATGAATGCAATATAATGGAAATGTAAGGATGAAAATGGCTCATAATGTGAAACAAGATACAAATATATTATAACGTTTTGACCTTTGGCCTTCATCAGGCGACAAGGATGGAGGTGAAAAAAGAGAGAGGCGGTGAAGTGGGAGAGAGTGGGGGAGGGAGGTACTAAAATGAATGCATTTTCTTAAGATGCAAAAAGAAAAAAAAATTGAGACTTAAATCAAATATTTTGCAATGTTTAGTTTTGTTCAGTATTTATTATTTACTTTAAAGTTTTAAGACCATATATCTAACTTTCCGTATCTCTTGTGTCCTAAAATGCGATTTACTTATAACTAAAATGAATAAAATACTTTATTCAATTAAATTTAACTTTATGTCGAGTATCAACGTGAGGTAGATTAAGAGGGTTGAAGCTAATTACAACCCCTCGTGAAAGAAGTACTAAATCCATAGCTTGTCAAAGAAATTGAAAAAGGCAACAAAAGGCATCACCCCATGTGAGGCTTGTACCCGGCGTAGTTCGAATTTTGTCTGTTTTGTTTTGTTTTTTTTTGTTGTTTTTTTTTTTGTTTTGTTTTTTTGTTATATTGGGTGAAAACCATCAATGCACGTAATCAATATGTTGATTTCATGTCTGTCCACCCAACAATCCATCCATCAATCCAGCTATCCTTCTTTCAGTCCCGACTTATCAGTGAATTCATCAGTTCATCCAAACATCAATCCATCCAGCCATTTATTCGTCTTTTCATGCATTCGTCAATCAATCCATCTCTCTATCCATCTAACCATCCATCAAGCCACCAATCATTCCATCCATCTAACTCATTCATCCATCGATCCATCCATCCATCCATCCATCCATCCACCAAATCATCCATCTAACTTATTCATCCATCCATCCATCAACCCAGTATCGATCCACCCATCCATCCACCAATCCATCAATCAGTCTATATCCATCCATCCATCAACCCAATATCGAGCGATCCATCCATCCATCCATCAATGCTTTCTAACTCATTCATCCATCCATCCATCCATCCATCAACCCAATATCGATCCATCCATCCATCCATCCATCCACCAATCAATCCATCTAACTCATTCATCCATCCATCCATCCATCCATCCATCCATCCACCAATCAATCCATCTAACTCATTCATCCATCCATCCATCCATCAACCCAATATCGATCCATCCATCCATCGATCCATCCATCCATCCATCCATCCATCCATCCATCCATCAACCCAATATCGATCCATCCATCCATCCATCCATCCACCAATCAATCCATCTAACTTATTCATCCATCCATCCATCCATCCATCCACCAATCAATCCATCTAACTCATTCATCCATCCATCCATCCATCCATCCATCCATCCATCAACCCAATATCGATCCATTCATCCATCCATCCATCCACCAATCAATCCATCTAACTTATTCATCCATCCATCCATCCATCCATCCACCAATCAATCCATCTAACTCATTCATCCATCTATCCATCCATCCATCCATCCATCCATCCATCCATCCATCCATCCATACATCCATCCATCCATCCACCAATCAATCCATCTAACTTATTCATCCATCCATCCATCCATCAACCCAATATCGATCCATCCATCCCTCCTTCCATCCATCCATCCGTCCATCACTCCATGCATCTATCCTTGTGTCCATCCATATCTAATACTTTACTCATTCCATCTCGAGTCACCCGACACTCATTAATTTCACTATTTATTATTTTTCGATTACCGCCTAAATGGGAATCGGATAATGTGCAACCGATAGAGCGTTTATTTATAAATTAGAAGAAGAAAAATCTGTCAGATATAACTAGTTTCTATTTGTTTTTAATTTTATGATACACAATTGGGTTCTTTACTCAAATCCTTCCTTTTGGACTTTACTGTTTACACACCACAGCTTCCTACTGGGTTCGAGCCTCGCTCGGCGCATAGTTGAGTCCTTGGAAAAGTAAAGGCTCTTTATTCACATTCTCTCACCGTACCCAGGTGTAAAATGAATATCTGGCCACTATAGCGATGTCCGGTGTTGAAAAAAAAATGTTAAATTGTAATATCAACCAACAGCGTCATGTCTCATTCTACATGTTACGTTTTGCTGCTGTTCAGGTACCCCTTATAAAGCGCTTTGAGCACGTTTAGTGGATATTAGAAAACGGTAGGGGCTGCGTGAAGCCTATGATCGTGAAAATACTAACTCTTTCGTTAGTATAATTTAGTGGATATTGCGTTATATCAAAGCTCAAGTTGTTGTGCTTTGTTCTGTTTTTCCAATAGCCCAGTAGCCCCGTCTACCATGCATTAAAGCGATTTAAATTTAGAAGGAACTCGCCACAGCAATGTCACGTGTGAAAGACGAAGAGAGCCGGTATCGATTTCAGCCAATTATAACGGAAGGAATCGATTCTCGTGTTTGCATGGTATTCGATTTCTTTGTGTCAAGGTGCTAATCGGAAACAATAGAGGGTGCTACAATCAACCAATCAGGAAGCGGGAGATTGGACAAAGCTTTCATGCGGAAGATAAAGGGTGAGGGAGGTGACACCAAAATTGTCTGGACGCCAATGTTATTTCACTAGTTTAGAATAATTTATTGTTCTTTTTCAATTGAAGAATTCTTTTTACAAATCTCCCTAACTCCGATTTCCCCATTTTGAGATTATTGAGGATTATTTCCCCTTAAATTGCTTATCCGGTCTATTATTTTATCATAATTAAACTTCAAATTCATACAAATCTAAGGAAATTCTTGTGTCAATTGATACTTAAGATACAGTTTACATTCCAATTTAATCTCTTGGATGGAAAATCTCAAAAAGTAGGAAAATCGACTTAACGAGTTTTGGAAAACCAGCCTTCCATTTTTATGCGATTTGTTTTGTTTTTTTTTATATTGTGTTAAAACTTTTATTATTTCGTCTCAGCTACCGCGGTTTTTGTTCTTGTTTTAAAAAATATTCATTGTTTAATTCATTAGAAATAAAATAACAAAAAATTTCTCCACTTACTAATTGGAAAGTAATTAAGCGGTGATAATTATCGTTTTAATTGATATGCTATAATATTTGTTTTCATTTTCCTTTTTATATTTATTATATTTTTATTTTATTGTATCTTGTTAATGACGTCTAATGAAACCAGTTGATGATTTTGAAGGTTTTTGGTTTTTAATATGATGATAATATGAAGGATCAGACTACAGAATGAAACAACAACAACAACAACAACAACAACAACAACAATAACAACAAAAATAACAATAATAAAACTAAGCTAATTAAGCTTTGAAACAAAATAAAAAACAATAAACTATTTTTCTTTATTAAATTAAATATCCTTTTCAAATTTCATAATAAAATTCCATTACGCATTTTTTTTCAAAAATGTTCTCTAATCGTTTTTCACAGACAAGCGATAAGCTTGAGATATTGAGGATGATTTCCCCTAAAATTGCTTATTCGGTCTATTGTTTTATCATAATATTTAAACTTCAAATTCATACAAATGTTGATGGCACAAGTTTGTTAAATTTTGTTCTGATTTTGATTTTTTTTTTTTTTTTTTTTTGTTTTTTTTTTGTTAGGTTTTTTTGTTTTTGTTTTGTTTTTTGTTTTCGGGGTGGGGGGATTTTTTTATTTTTTTTTTTTTTTTTGTTTTGTTTTTTGGAAAGGCGGGGGGGGGGGGGGGTGACTTTTGTTTTTTTAAATATATTTTGGTGGAGGGGTTTGTTTGTTATTGGTTTTTTTTTTTTGTTTGTTTTTTGTTTTTTGGCGGGGTTGGGGGGGGGAGGGGGGAGAGGGGAGGGTTGTGTGTCCCATAATAAAATAATGACAAAGACATGACACTGAACTGTTGCTACAAGAGGAGGAAAATAATTAATCAGTAAAATCAATTACATGTGAGGCTATTATGTGGTCTTGTGGTAAGACACTCGCTTTCGGAACGGAAGATCCACGGTTCGAGCCTCGCTCGGTGCAAATTTGAGTCCTTGGAAAAATATTCTTTACTCACATCATTCTCTCACCATCCTCATGTGTAAAAATGAATATCTGACCGTTAACAGCGTTGTCTCTGTCGGAAAAAAAATGTAATATCGCGTAACAGGCGTCATGTCTTGTTTTATGACATGTTAAGTGTTGCTGTTGGCCAGGGACCCTTTGTAAAGCGCTTAGAGCACGTTTAGTGGATATTGCGCGTTATAAAAGCTCAAGTTTATTTTGTTTTGTTTTGTTTTGTTTTGTTTTTGTGTTTTTATTTGTTGTTGTTTTTTTTTTTTTGTTTTTTTTTTTTTGTTTTTTTGTTTTTTACTTTTGGTTTTTTCAATCACAGCGGCCGGTAGACATATTTCGTTCCTGGAGCTAGAAGCGAGAAACAAACAGTTTACGATTTATAGCCGATTCACCTACAATTATTTACCGATTAATCCACGATTAACTCCCGATAACTTTCAATTAAAGCAAGGATTAAGCAACGATCAATTGATGAATATTTTTTTTTTAAAACAAAACAAAAAAGTAGTCCACAGGCCCATAGAGCCGGAGTTTATCCAGGTTTCTATAGCGTGAAACAGACAATAGCATTTGCTTACTTACTACCCTTTTGGATAGGACGACGCAAAACTATCGCAAAGCACTTTCCGCAAAATCTATCAGCTCCAGCTACCCACAATCAATGCGAGGTGGGCAGGAAGGTCAGAAAAAAATAAATCTCGACCGGACCCAGCATCGATCTCGGTCCCTTTGCTTGTGAAGCGAGTGCTCTACCAACTGAGCTATCTCTCCCCCCCCCCCCCCCCCCCCCCCCCCCCCCACAATTGCCGATTAAGTAAACTTTTATTTGCGCCTTCAGCCGAAATCTTTGGACAATCCTTATATCATATATTGATAGTATGAGCTTGGCTAAGAAGTTACCAACATTGCCATCCGAAAGTATAACAACGGACCAACACACAAAACTATGTGTAACCATGAACTTTTATAGTCTGGTTAATACAGTTTATTGAGAATTACTCATAAACGCTGATGGCAAAAAGCAATAACAAAGACCAGAGTGACGTCAACTTCATTCTATCTAAATACATATTACGTTCTTCCCTTCATATTTTATTCTTCATTTCATTTGTTTTTTTGAAGCAAACATATTTTGAAATTACTTAATTACTAGTCTTCCATCCCCTCATCATCACCGCGACGAATGCCCATGAGGCAATGTTATATCATCATCAACACCTATAAAATATTATCTCTTACGTAACAGCTATCATTAAACCGTCCAATTTGTATGAGATTAAAGAAAAAAGAGGAGATCACAGCGGAATATTCGCGAAGGAATTTGGTTATAATTAGCATCGTCTTTACGCGACTATCTATATCATAACTTACTCTGTATCGTAGTTATAATTTATAATAATACTGATAGGCGTCTTGTCTTATCGCATGTCAGGGCTTCTCCCTGAGTAAACTCGCGTTTTATTAACTCACTCAATCCTAGAGATTTTTGCTACTTTTCATAATTGGGAAAAAATGTATTAAATATGAGCATATCTAGATAGTTGCATTCAATCATCTGTAAAATGCAAAAACTAAATAAAACCTCAGCTTTGATACTACGCTTATAATTTGTCTCCTAAAAAAAAGTAATAAATAGGCATGGGGTAAAAGTAACCCCGGGTAAACTACGGATATAGTCGGTGTTAGGGTTGAGTGAGTTAAAGAAAGTTTTCGTTTAACTTTTTTTACGGCGGGGTTGGGTTTGTGGCTAACCGTGTTAAAAAAAGGCTGTGAAGGGTTAAGTTTTAAAAGTATTCGCTAGTAATTTTATGTTATGTATTACCTTGTGTGTTTGTAAGTGTGTGTGTGTGGTTAGATATGTGTGTTTGTATGTGTTTTTGTGTGAGTGCGTGTGTGTGTGTCATACTGTGTGAGTTTAAGGATCTGTGTGTGTGTGTGTATGTGTATATATACATATATATATATATATGTATATATACATATATATATATATATTATACCTTTTTCGCCAAGACATCATAAGATATCGTCGCCTAGGCATTCCACGAAGGAATATAGATAACTCATCAAACATGATGTCTGATGTCAACAGGAATCACCCATGTTGTCCAAGTGAGCAAATTGGGGGTAAATAATCTTGCTCAATGAAATAAAAACGAAAGTGCCTGAAGCGGGGCTCGAACCCGGGTCATCCGGATCACAGTGCAATCCTTTAACCACTCGGCCACTTCGCGTGTTTGTGTGTGTTTAAGTATGTTTGTGTGTTTGAATGTATTTGTGTACCATATGAGTGTGTGAATGAGTAAGTAAAAGTAAGTGTGTGTGCGTATATATATATATATATATATATATATATATATATATGTGTGTGTGTGTGTGTGTGTGTGTGTGTGTGTTTACATGTATGTGTATATGTCTGTGTTTTATCGTTTTATCAATGATACCAATTACATCGTGTTTCCAAAAAAAACCCTCCCCACCCCACACAAACACCCCCATTTTTAACACGTTAATTACTTCACTCCCATCCTAATGAGACAAGTTTTACCACCATAATAATTATTCCCCGATATACTCGCTCAAATCCTCGTCTTAATTCACTGATGACATACATGCCTGGAAGGGAGGGTATCAGAAAAAGATAAATTTGTTGATGACAGGAAAAAACAACGGAGAGAAAGAATGAAAGAAAATAAATAAGTAAAGATCAACAAGATTTGAGCGTCTCCAATATTACCAGGAGTGTGGGCAAAGGTCTGTGCCAAGGACAGAAGAAGATGGAAGAGTGCTGTTGAGGCCCTATGCTCCGCCAGGAGCCAAGAGACATAAGTCAAGTAAGTCAAAGATGGTATATTTCTAAAATGTTTTATATAGCGCAATAAATAAACATCCACTAAATGTGCTCAAAGCGCTATACAAGGGGCCCCAAGCCAACAGCAGCGTTTAACATGAAGGGTGCGAGACAAGACGCCTGACAGGAAATAATTTACAATATTATTTTTTTTCGGACAAAGATAACGCTGTTAACGCCCGGGTATTCATTTTACACTTGAGTACGGTGAAAGAATGTAAGTAAAGAGCCTTTTCCGAGGGCTTAAGATCGTAACTCGAGCCCAAGACATTCCGATACGAAGGTGAGTTGTCATATCACTTGACCACATTGCCGCACAAGTGACCCATGAAGTATTTCATAACGGCGTCCGCCATTGTTCGGATAGTTTAGAATCAGTTACTTAGTTACTATGAGTCATTACGAGGGAAGTGACGCCACGACTGTTGATTTTTGGTGAATTGACCTTGTATTTTGATGAGTTCTTTTGGTTAGTATAGATAGAACGAAGTTGACGCCACTCAGGTCTTTGTTATTATCTATTTATTTATTTTTTTGGCCATCCGCGTTTTTGTGAGTAATTCTCACTTAACTGTATTAACCAGACTATAAACGGTCAAGGTTACACATAGTTTTGTGAGTTCGTTATACTTCCGGATGGCAATGTTGTGAGCTTCTCAGCCAAGCGCATACTATCGAATGGACTTCAAGAAATTGATGACCACGGACGGACACATACACACACACACACACACAGATATATATATATATATATATATATATATATATATATATATATATATATATATATATATATAGAGAGAGAGAGAGAGAGAGAGAGAGAGAGAGAGATAGAGAGACAGAGAAGAAGGGAGGAGCAAAGAGAGACAGAGCGGAGCCATCGTTAACTTATAGTCTGACACTGATCAAAAAATGACGTCAAAATGCCAGTCTTTGGCCACAAAAGAAAACAAATCGTGAGTTGTATTCAATAGTTCAACCAATGGGACCACTTGTTTCCATGAGCACTACTAACGATAACTCACTAGGCGGTGCAAAAACCAAATAATGACGTCAAAATGCCCGTCTTTTTGGGTTTAGGCTATAACTTAACAATGGCTACGGACAGACAGAAAATGGGGGGGGGGGGGGGAGGGGAGGTAGAGAGAGAGAGAGAGAGAGAGAGAGAGAGAGAGAGAGAGAGAGAGAGAGATTGAGACAAACAGAGATGGAGAAGAGGGAGGGGGGGGAGGAGGAGAGGGCTGTCTTGGTGTTTGTGATCGATAAGCGACAAATCTAATGAGTCCTGATTTCACAAGGATGTCGGTGGGGTCTTGCCCAAGGTTACAAGGATACTGGATTATAATAAGACGGACGTAGACGAGAAGAAAGCGGGAGTGAGAAGGGAAAGGGGGGGGGGGTGTAGGGAGAAGAGGAAGAGAGAAAAGGACAGGTAAAAAGAGAGACGGGAAGTGTAAGGGCAGTAGTAATGTTGGTGGTGGTAGTAGTAGTAGTAGTAGTAGTAGTAGTAGTAGTAGTAGTAGTAGTAGTAGTAGTAGTAGTAGTAGTAGTAGTAGTAGTAGTAGTAGTAGTAGTAGTAGTAGTGGTAGTATTATTATTATTATTATTAGTAGTAGTAGTAGTAGTAGTAGTAGTAGTAGTAGTAGTAGTAGTAGTAGTAGTAGTAGTAGTAGTAGTAATAGAGGTAGTCGTAGTAGTGGTGGTGGTGGTGGTGGTGGTGGTGGAGTAGTAGTAGTAGTAGTAGTAGTAGTAGTAGTAGTAGTAGTAGTAGTAGTAGTAGTAGTAGTAGTAGTAGTAGTAGTAGTAGTAGTAGTAGTAGTAGTAGCAGTAGTAGTAGCAGCAGTAGTAGTAGTAGTAGTAGTAGTAGTACTCGTAGTAGTAGTAGTAGAAGTAGTAGTAGTAGTAGTAGTAGTAGTAGTAGTAGTAGTAGTAGTAGTAGTAGTAGTAGCGGCAGCAGCAGCAGTAGTAGTAGTAGTAGTAGTAGTAGTAGTAGCGGCAGCAGCAGCAGTAGTAGTAGTAGTAGTAGTAGTAGTAGTAGTAGTAGTAGTAGTATTGAAGTAGTAATAGCTTGCTACCCTTTGGACAGCAAAGTACTTTCCGTCAAATCTTTAAGACCAAGCTCCCCAATCACTGCAGGGTGGACGAGGGGGGTCGACCTTGGTTCCATAGCGTGTGAAGCGAGTGCTCTACCAACTGAGTTATCGAGACCCCATAGTCGGAGGGAACCAGACGCCTAAGATTGAATTCATACATTCATCAGAATTGCTGATTTTGGGCTTTCGGGAATTGGACCGTTTTTGTGTATCATTATTTTTCGGTCTGTATTTTTTTTTTGGTGGGGGGGGGGGGGGGGGAGAGGAGAGAGAGAGAGAGAGAGAGAGAGAGAGAGAGAGAGAGAGGGGTATGGGGATGGGGGGGGGGGGAGGGGACTGTAGTATTTCTCATAAACGCGGATGGCAAATACAATAACAAAGACCTGAGTGAATGTCAACTTCGTTCTATCTATAAACTTTGTTTGGTTTGTTGTGTTTTGTTGTTGTATTTTTGTTTGTTTTTTTAATTTTTTAATGTTATTTTCTTTTTATTTGTGTGTGTGTTGTTGTTGTTTGTTTTATTTTCTTTTGTTTTTCTTTAGTTTTTGTTTTGTTTTTGCTTTTTTTTGTTTTTTGTTGCTTTGCTTGTTTATTGTTGTTTTATTTATTTTTTTATTTTTTTTGTTGTTTTTTTTTAGTCAATCAATGGTTATTATGTCATCGCATTTGATTCCGAAGACTTTTCTCGATAATAGTTTAACATAAAAAAAAACAACATATCGATACCGTAATTGAAACGAACCCAGTAATGATGGATGCGATCCAATTTCAAATCTTGTATTCGTCATAATTTGTAACGATACCGATTACTAACTACCCCATTTCTCCCAGCACGCCACGATCGGCATCGACGACGAGATTGCGAAACTGTCATGCATGGCTAATTCCTTCACGACGGTACTGAATTCATTATTTCCCTTTTTTGTAAATCATAATTTCTCAATCAATTCCCTTTTATGTATTATTTTTTTTTCAAATCATATTTTTTTTTCAATTTATCTCATCATTTATCTAGTTATGACTGAATAAAATGACGTTGTGGTTGTAGTGCTGGTGGTAGTAGTAATGGTGGTAGTGATGGTGTTATTTTTATTTTACTCAATACAGCAGTAAGGAAATTGACAGTATCGATACCTGCTATGACGTCATAAGACTATTTTCTCGACTAGAAAATAAGGGGTGGTTACTCTCATTTCTATCTGATTACGATTACGATACGATTTTTCGCGAGCCATTAAATTCATTACTACTAAACCCCCCTCACGCAGACTGCTTCTTTTTAAATCTGTTTCTTTCAGTTATTTTTTCGTATAATATTTTGTTTTCTATCATTTCGATTGTTTTAGATAGATTGCTCCTCGTTAGTGTAGTCTGTATGTCTCTTGCGCAATTCCCCAATTTTCCAACGCAGTGTAAAGAAACAACTAGATAAATGAAATAAATGAAATGAAATATATTATGTATTATATATATATATATATATATATATATTATATATATATATATATATATATATATGAGTGTTGGTGAGTACTTGTAGTTACGAGAGTGCTCGATAACGTTGGTTAGAGCTAATATAAAATATAAATGGATTCACTTATATGGCCGAAATGTTTCTGTGGCTTCCACCCACGTCTTCAGTCGGCATATCATGTCCGTAGAATCAAGATTGAATCCATTTATATAATATATTATATATATATATATATATATATATATATATATATATATATATGTGTGTGTGTGTGTGTGTGTGTGTGTGTGTGTGTGTGTGTGTGTAGAATGCAAGGTCTCAAAAAGAATATGTGAAACAGACAACGTCAGCAAGAATTATTCAAGAAATTAAAAAAAGAGTAGTCCTTCAGAACCGATTGGCCCATGGAGCCAGAGTTTATCCCGGTTTCTATACCGTGAAACGGACAATAGCAATTGCTTGCTACCCTTTGAGTAGGACGATAGTCTATCGCAAAGTACTTTCCGCCAGATCAAACAGACCTAGCTACCTATGCACTGCTGGGTAGACAGAGGGGGGAGGGGGCAGACAAAAAATAATCTCGACTGCACCCGGGATCGATCTCGGTCCCTTTGCGTGTGAAGCGAGTGCTCTATCAACTGATCTATCGGGGGGGGGGGGGGGGGGGGGGGGGGGGGACTATCTCAAAATATAAGCCTGCATCGACCGGTGATCCAACCTTAGGTCGTTTTGCACCGTTAACGTTTTATAACACTGTTTCAGATCTCTATCTTGCACCAGTTGGTTTGGTTTAGTGGATATTAGGCTATAGATAAACGATTACAGACCTGCCAACCTTTTGAAAATGAAAAGAGGGACACCCGACCGAACTGAACATGCTTACGACGCAAACCATTTTAACCGTAAACGATAGAACGCCATATAATTACTTGAAATCCATAGTAAATAAAGTAGAGGTTTTTTTTTATTATTATTATTTTCTTTTTATAGATTCGATTTTTTTTTTTTTTTGATTTTTTTTTTTTTTTT
>NC_088367.1:11307899-11317899 GCF_034508935.2 Berghia stephanieae | reverse complement strand
CTCTCTCTCCATCTCTATCTCTCTCTGTCTGTCTCTCTCTTTCTCTCTCTCTCTGTGTCTCTCTCTCTCTATCTCTCTTTCATTCTCTCTATCTCTCTCTCTATCTCTCTTTCCTTATCTATCTCTCTCTATCTCTCTTTCATTCTCTCTATCTCTCTCTGTCTCTCTCTCTATCTCTCTTTCATTCTCTCTATCTCTCTCTCTATCTATCTCTCTCTCTCTATCTCTCTTTCCTTCTCTCTCTCTCTCTCTCTCTCTCTCTCTCTCTCTCTCTCTCTATTTCTCTTCTTATCTATCTATCTATCTATCTATCCATCGTTCTACCTATCAATCGATCTATCTATCAATAAATTTATTTATTCACTCACACACACTAACACATACATTCGCACACACACACACACACACACACACGCGCGCGCGCACGCACCTATGCTGCATTTATTTGAACAGCTCGTGTAAATGACAATAATAAGCCCCGTAGACAGTTTCAAACTTTTTTAAAACGCCAGTTGATATTGGATTCAAGGACGAGGCTAGTCACGTGAATGCACGTGCACATGTGTGAGTCATTGTTTACATACGGACGTTTTAATTTCAGTAGCGTGAGTATTAACCGTTTACCATTAAGACAGTGAGTGGGGAGATGGCTAAGTCGAAAAAAAACAACACTGAACTAACTTTCACACGGAGGACCCAGGTTCGTGCTCTGGTGTCGGCTATGTGGTCTTGTGGTATGACACTTGCTTTCGGAGCGGAAGATCCTGGATTCGAGCCTCGCAAGATAAGAACATGAACAAGCAGAACATGAACAAGCAGAACAAGAACAAGAAGAATAAGAACAAGAAGAGCAAGAACAAGAAGAACAAGAACAAGAGGAAGAAGGACAATAACAAGAAGAACAATAACAAGAACAAGAAGAACAAGAACAAGAGGAAGAAGGACAATAACAAGAAGAACAATAACAAGAACAAGAAGAACAACAACAAGAGGAAGAGATACAGAGACAATAACAAGACAAGAAACAAAACGAAAGGAAAACAAGAAGAACAAACAGAACAAGAGAAAAGAGAAGGAGAATAAGAAGGAGAACAACAAGTAACAAGAACAAGAACAAGAAATGAGAGATATGAAATTATAGATAGTTCGAAGTTGACGTCACTCGGGTCTTTGTTATTGTTTTTGTTTTTTGTTTTTTGCCATCCGCGTTTATGAGTAATTCTCACTAAACTGTATTAACCAGACTATAAACGTTCATGGTTACACAACGTTTTGTGTGTTGGTCCGTTATACTTCCGGATGGCAATGTTGTGAGCTTCTTAGCCAAGCGCATACTATCTATATTTAATAAATTCAACATTAAATGCAAGACACTTGTAAATATCATCAAGTCGCCAAATACAACAAATGAGCATTGAGTCAGGACCAATTTCCTCCAATTATATCAATCTATTCCAGTAGTCACGGAGACGATGGGGGGAAAAACCGTTTATCTACGTCACGTGATTGGGTAAACACAAAACACGACGTAAACACGACACCGTCATCGGGGTAAAACTCCACAAGTCTGTATCAGTCAATTAGCTTTTTGGTGTCGGTGGTTCCAATCGAATTTAACCCTTTCAACGCGATGTTGTTTTTTTTTTTTTTGTTTCTTTCAAAATCACATTGTTCCAATATCGAATTTAACCCTTTCAACGCAATATATTATTTTTTCAAATTCACATTGGAAGAATTTAACTCTTTCAACGCGATATTGTTTCTTTTTTTCAAAATCACATTGTTCCAATCGAATTTAACCCGTTCAACGCGATTTTAAAAAAATTCAAAATCACGTTGACACGGCGTTACAGTACAAATTGGTATTCTGGCGCCTAAATCAAAGTATATAGAAGGAACGAATTTGACGCCAGCCAGCAATACGCTTCAACAGTCGTAACGTCACTTCCCTCGTAATGACGCATGGTAACTTAGTAACTGGCTCTAAACTATCGGAACAATGGCGGACGCCCTTATGATATATTTCTCCGACGAGCATAAAAGTGTATCCAGAGTGAAAAAAAACGATTATAAATCTGATCATGTTTTGACTTTTACACATTCTGATCACAAGACATATGGAAAGTTCTAGCCAGCATGAAGAATAAAAAGTACCGATTTTTTTCCCTTAGAACCACGATGGCCGTCGTTGCTGGGCGACGTGACATCAGACTATTGAATCCAATTGCTATTGTCCATTTCACGCTAAAGAAACACAGGGATAAACTACGTCTCCACAGGCGGACCGAATTTTTATAGTACACATCTGAGATTTTTAAAAGCATCAAATCTGAATTTTAAAATTCTTAAATTTGAAACTTAAGAAAACAAAAATCTCTTGAAAAACCTTTCCATTTTTAAGGATTCCTGGTACATCGGTGGTAGAGGGGTCAGCGTAGCTCAGCGGTATGGTCTTTGCTTCGTACCCGAAAGGTGCCGAGTTCTATCACCCGCTGCTGCGCTGTGTGGCCTTGAGCAAGTAGTCACTCGCCCTAGCTCGTGTACTGCGGCTGTACTGCGGCTGACGCCTGGGTTATTCCACTCTTCCTTTGGAATAGACCCTAGAGACAAATTTCCCTTTGAATTAAGGGAATTCTATTTATTTATTTATTTATTTTTTAGTCTTAACCCACTCAGTCCGAGAGATTTTTGCTATTTTTCAAACAATTAGAAAAAAAAAATGTATTAAAATTGAGCATTGTGCATAGATATTTTTTCCAACTATCATTAACATGCAAAAACTAAAAACATTAGCTTTGATACTACGCCTTTAATTTCTCTCAGAAAAAAATGTAATAAATAGGCATGGGGTAAAAGTAACCCGGGCGGGTAAACTACGGATATAGTCGGTGTTAGGGTTGAGTGAGTTAATATTCATTCATATTATCGAAAGCCAGATAGAACGAAAAAAAAAAAAAAAAAAAAGAAATGGCTGAAAAAAAATAGGTATTTATTTTTTATTTTTCTTCCACAGGATGCCGTTTTTTTGTTTATTTTTTGGGTCTTTTTTTTTTTTTTGTTGTATTTTTTGTTTTGTTTTTTGGTTTTTGTTCTTGTTTTTTTTTTTGTTTGTTTTTTTCTTTTTTTTTTTTTTTGGGGGGGGGGGGGGGGTTTGTTCTTTCGATGACTACTATGTTACTAGTGTGCATCTGTGTGAGTGTGTCTATGTCAATATTGTATTGTTATAAATGTGTAACCAAATGACAAATTGCCACTTTTTTTAGGACAATAAAGATTTATTATTATTATTATTATTATTATTATTATTATTATTATTATTATTATTATTATTATTATTATTATTATTATTATTATCATTATCATTATTATTATTATTATTATTATTATTATTATTATTATTATTATTATTATTATTATTATTATTATTATTATTATTATTATTTATTATTATTATTATTATTATTATTATTATTATTTATTATTATCATTATTATCATTATTATTATTATTATTATTATTATTATTATTATTATTATTATTATTATTATTATTATTATTATTATTATTATTATCATCATCAGCATCATTATTATTATTATTATTATTATTATTATTATTATTATTATTATTATTAAGATCGACCCCCGCATGGAAAGGGGAGAGCAAAACACTCCAGGGTTGTTTTAACTATTTACTGTGTTGCTGTTTAGTCCAGAACCAATTATTACTCACTCCGGTTCTTGTCAAACTTTAATCCGCTTGTTATAAACACTAACTGCCATTTTAATGACGATAATAACGATAATGATGATGATAATGATGATAGATAATCACAAAACAAGACTGGTACAATTTTTTATTTTTTAAAAATTGCATTCGAAAATGGTTTGGGTTTTTAAAAAAAATTTTGTTTGTTTGTTTTAAAGTTCTGATCAACATCATTATCATAATTGTTATCGATACTGCTTTCATCATCGTTAATATCATTACCAAGATGATGATGATCATCATCATCATCGTCGTCGTCGTCGTCATCATCATCACTAAGCCTCTAAGCAACAATCCACTCATCCATCTATCCATCCCGTCATCCATCCCTCCATCCATCCACACACCCATCTATCGCACCACCAACCTATTCATCCATCCATCCACACACCCATCTATCGCACCACCAACCTATTCATCCATCCATCCACACACCCATCTATCGCACCACCAACCTATTCATCCATCCATCCATCCACAAATCCATCGCACCACCAACCTATTCATCCATCCATCCACCCATCCACCCATCCTTCCATCCATCCATCCACACACCCATCCATCGAACCACCCACCTATTCATCCATCCATCCACCCATCCATCCATCCACCCGTCATCCATCCACCCACCCATCCTTCCACCCATCCATCCACCCATCCACCCACCTATTCATCCATCCATCCACCCATCCATGCATCCACCCATCCATACATCCACCCGTCATCCATCCATCCACCCACCCATCCTTCCATCCACCCATCCATCCACCCATCCATCCACCCATCCATCCATCCATCCATCCATCCATCCATCATTTCCTACGATCCAACCAAGCACACAACCCACCTATCCTCTCTATCTCTCTCTCTCTCTCTCTCTCTCTCTCTCTCTCTCTCTCTCTCTCTCTCTCTCTCTCACTCTCTCTCTCACACACACACACACACACACACACACAACCCGCCCAACCCCTCCCCAATCACCCCCCTACACATTAACACAATTACCCATTGATTCCCACAATTTCAACCCATCCATTCTAGATCAGCTCCAACCACCAACCACTTATAACTTGACTATCAAATCAAAAACCATCTTCTACTTCTACCTACGGCAATTTTCTAATTCAAGCTCACAATTTAACCCACTACATTCGCTGTTCGGTTCTGTAACCCGTTAACTGCAAATCCTCTTGTACGGCTATATGGTCCTGTGGTATGAAACTCACTTTCGGATCGGAAGGTCCTGGGTTCGAGCCTCGCTCAGCGCATAGTTGAGTCCTTGGAAAAGGGTTTTTACTCACATTCTCTCACCGTATTCACGTGTAAAATGAGTACCTGGCTGTTAAAAGCGTTGTCTTTGTCCGAAAAAAATTGCAATACCACCTAACAGGCGTCATATCTCGTCCTAAATGTTAAGTGTTGCTGTTGGCTAGGCACCCCTTGTAAAGCGCTTTGAACACGTTTAGTGGATATTGCACTATATAAAAAGTTCATTTTTTAATCCTCTTGAAAAACTGGTAGACGAAGGTCACGCAACAATCATCATCATCATTATCATTATCACCATCTCCATCATCATCGTCGTCATCATCGCCATCATCAAAACCATTATATTATTATTATAATTTCGTCAGCTTGTATGTATTTAATTCCCGCCCAACCAAACAATAGAAAATGTGTTTGCATAGTTATCATTATTTGTTCAATATTATATTATATTCTGTTATATTTATACATACATTGTCATCGTCTGCCATCATCAACGTCATCATCGCCATTATCATCATTATATCTCGTCATTCTATTTATTTACCAACCAAACAATACACAGTGTAAATTGTTCAAATCATCCTGACATGGCTGTTTTCTCGTCCTTATTTTAGACATGCCTTCGAGGCAAAAAAAAAGATTAGAATAATAATTATTAATTGGACAATCAGTGGAATACAATAAGTTATTTTTTTATTTTCATGTTTTAGTGTTACTGAATGTTTATATGGTGGGGGGGGGGGGGGGAGAATATAGAAGAAGACGAAGAAGGAGGAGGAGGAAGATGAGGAGGAGAAGAAGAAGATGATGAAGAAGAAGAAGAAGAAGAAGAAGAAGAAGAAGAAGAAGAAGAAGAAGAAGAAGAAGAAGAAGAAGAAGAAGAAGAAGAAGAAGAAGGAAGAGAGAGAGAGAGGAGGAGGAGGAGGAGGAGGAGGAGGAGGAGGAGGAGGAGGGGAGGAGGAGGAAGAGGAGTAGGAGAAGAAGAAGAGAAGAAGAAGAAGAAGAAGAAGAAGAGAAGAAGAAGAAGAAGAAGAAGAAGAAGGGGGGGGAGGAGGAGGAGGAGGAGGAGGAGGAGGAGGAGGAGGAGAAGAAGAAGAAGAAGAAGAAGAAGAAGAAGAAGAAGAAGAAGAAGAAGAAGGAGAAGAAGAAGAAGAAAAAGAAGGAGGAGGAAGAGGAGGAGGAGGAGGAGGAGGAGGTGGAGGAGGAGGAGGAATAATAATAATAATAATAATAATAATAATAATAAGAAGAAGAAGAAGAAGAAGAAGAAGAAGAAGAAGAAGAAGAAGAAGAAGAAGAAGAAGAAGAAGAAGAAGAAGAAGAAGAAGAGAAGAAAGAAGATGATGATGATGAAGAAAAAAAATAGTATTTATTATACTTTTATGCTTTCTGAACTCATGACATGTGAAAAAGTTCTACCCAGCATGACGAATAAAAATCCAATTATTCCTCCGAACAGAAAAGACAGTTTTTTTAAAAAATCAAGATAAACTACCTTTGCAGACGAGATGGCGGCCATTTTGAATCAAACCACTCCAGATTTGACTTCTGACATTTGACGGAACACGAATGTAAACAAAGCCCCAAAATACCCGCCCTGCACGTGCACGAGACCACGACGGCTTTGCGTCGACAGCGAAATGTAAACAAACTCGAGAAATCTGACGGGAAAATAAAAGATCATTTTCTTGTTACTATAAACAGAAAATCGTGCGAAATCTGAATGAATCATTCCAAAAAACATACCAGGAATATTTAGAATCAAATAATATAAAATGATCTAATCTACCTTTCGTCCTATCTAATTGGTAGTAAGCAATTGCTATTGTCCGTTTCACACTATAGATAGTTCGAAGATGACGTCACTCAGGTCTTTGTTATTGTATTTTGTCATCCGCGTTTATGAGTAATGCTCACTGAACTGTATTAACCTGACTATAAACGTTCACGAATACACACAGTTTTGTGTGTTGGTCCGTTATACTTCCGGATGGCAATGTTATGAGCTTCTTAGCCAAGCGCATACTATCTATAGAAACCGTGATAAACCCCGGTTCATTGAGCTTAATGGTTCTGATCGTAGCCATCGTTAACATATATATCTAGATAGTATGCGCTTGGATAAGAAGCTCACAACAATGCCATCCGGAAGTATAACTGACAAACACTTTGTGTCGACTTGAACGTTTATAGTCAGGATAATACAGTTAAGTGAGAATTACTCATAAACGTGGATCGCAAAAAAAAAAAAAAAAAAAAAAAAACAATAACAAAGACCTGAGTGACGTCAACTTCGTTCTATTTATAGCCTGACTGGCCAAAAAATTACCTTAAAAGACAAGTCTTTGGCCCCAAAAGAAAACAAATCGTGAGTTGTATTCAACACTTCAACCAATGGGACCACTTGTTTCCTTGTTTCCTACTAACGACAACTCACTAGACGCTACACAAATCTAAAATATGACGTCAAACTGTAAGTCTTAGAGGGTTCTTGTATCAGGCTATATGTTAACGATGGCTTCGGATAAACCCGTAATAATAATAATATTAATAATAATAATAATAATAATAATAATAATAATAATAATAATAATATAATAATAATTATTATTATTATTATTATTATTATTATTATTATTATTATAAAATGATGATAATAATAATAATAATAATAATAATAATAATAATAATAATAATATAATAATAATAATAATAATAATATAATACAACAACAACAATAATAATAATAATAACAACAACAACAACAACAACAACAACAACAACAACAACAACAACAACAACAACAACCACAACAATAAAACATGCGCAGACTTAATCTAAACCCAAATAACAATAATAATCACCATATCATCATCCACGCTATTATTATATTTTTTTCTTGGAATAAAAATAGATGGAAGGAGGATGACGTCATAATACTGAAGCCAATCGTTGACCTCTTCCGCCATATTGGGAAGACCAAAACATTCCTTCGTTACGGCCATAGTTACGGTGATTCACTCATCGGTGGAAATCCGAATCGCGATGATCAGTGGATGTTAAGAACAAAGGGGGGTTGCAAATTCCTTCTAGTGGAGTTATTGATGTCTGTTTAATTTCTGAAAAGCATTTCAGAATATATGTTGCAACTGTAGGTCAAGATCATTTTCATTTCAATCGATATGATTGTCATAAACTTTTGCTAAGCATCGCATCATGAACTTCATGATGAAGTCTTTCGTCAATAAACCCGTGTTTTCTACATTATTTCATTCTCATATGTTTGATCATGAGGGGACTGAGAATCATTTGATTCTTCTACTAAAAGCAATATATTCAGGTCAGGTATTTCTATGCTGGTAAACTGTACAGTGAACAATTGAAAAAGAAGCTAATGTGTAAAAGCCGTCAAGTTCTTAACAAATTCATTTTATTTACAGGGCAGTAACAATGTCATCATTAACTTGTGTGATTTTTTTAAAGAGGCAAAAATGTTTGTGCATAACCCTTTCCTGGCTAGGCTGGGTTTCACGTCAAACATCATTCCATCCGCTACAACTTTCACCTCGAGCACTCGGAGGGCTCGAGTCGCATCACAGGGGCTAATTTCTGAACTGCAGAGGATTGAATGATGAATGTCGTAAAATCCAGTCTCGCCATGACAGACTTCTGTAATAACTATTAATGATGAACTAGTAATGAAATTGCTGGGATTTTTGTTTTATTTTGAAATCTTAGTGAATTATGATCAAACAATGAACCTTTTTGTGTGACCATGATATTTTGTGTAATAATGTCTTCTTTTTTTTTTTGTCACTTTACACAAATAAATATAAAATGTAAATAGCATTTTGTGACTTAATTTTTGATGAATTATGGAAATTCATAGCTCTAGTAGCGGGGTCCCGTTAGTTCAGTTGGTAGAGCATTGGACTGTCACGCCAAAGGTCTCGGGTTCGAGTCCCTTTGCAGCCAGAATTTTTATACGGTTCCCCCGTCCACCCCGCAGCAATTGGGTAGCTTACTCTACTACTGCTATAGCTGCAGTGGTACGTCCACATTTTTAAGTTGTCACCATTAACCCTTTCATGGTTAGGTTTGAGTTGAACCGAACCAAAACCAAACGTACGTTTGTCTATACATGACTGACTTGTGCAGTTTCACCTAGAAATAGTCCATGTGA
The DNA here is from genome assembly GCF_034508935.2 of Berghia stephanieae. Lineage (NCBI taxonomy): Eukaryota > Metazoa > Mollusca > Gastropoda > Nudibranchia > Aeolidiidae > Berghia > Berghia stephanieae. The sequence goes on along the minus strand of NC_088367.1, from coordinate 11,308,679 downwards.
TGCGACTCGAGCGCGCTTTAGACTAATCTGTGATGAAAACTGTACAGGATCGACTCATATTTGATGTGAAATCTAATCTAGCTGTGCAAGGATTAAGAATTGTGTGGTCGTGTAGTGGTGGCCTGGTTTTAAATGTGATTCCTACCCCGAAACTTTGTGCTGTAAGAGTCAGCTAAAAGTGGTGGGTGGTTGGGAGGGCCTCCTGCATTCTTGCAGGAGATCTATGCTCTCTTCTACTTTTATCCCTTATCTTTTGTAACGTTGCTTTCTGCACTTGTCCTTGACCGAAATAGCTCGGTTGTGGTTGGGTTCATGTGGGGTTTTCTGCTTTTGAGGAATATGACGCGGCCGGGAACCGAACCCCAGACCTCCTGGTTACGAAGCCAACGTTCTAACCAACTGAGCCACTGTGACCATTAACAAGTAAAGATTGGTAGCGGATGACCGAATGGTCTACTTGCTGTTCTCTCTTCTTGGCCAAGTGAAATATGCCGTCTCGTGGCACGCAGGTTCGATTCCGACCGGATCCACTTCTTATTTTTCGATATCTTTAATTCGAGCTTGCACTTCCATTACTTTCTGTGCGGTTGCTTGATATTTTACAAGTGTTTACTCATACTCATACTCCTCCCTTTTTCCTTATATTCATGTCATAACCAACAAGCAAAGCAAATCGAACCGTGCGTAGTGATAGTGCTTTGGCTTCAGAATTGAACGAATAAATGATTTAATTAATATTGCCTTTGCAAGGTATTTTACAACATCATAATGACTAAATTC
>NC_088367.1:11299240-11307799 GCF_034508935.2 Berghia stephanieae | reverse complement strand
CTCTCCTCCTCTCTCTTCTCCTCCTCCTCTCTATTTCTCTTCTTCTATCATTATCATCTATCCACGTTCTACCTATCAATCGATCTATCTATCAATAAATTTATTTATTCACTCACACACACTAACACATACATTCGCACACACACACACACACACACACACCGCGCCGCGCGCACGCACCTATGCTGCATTTATTTGAACAGCTCGTGTAAATGACAATAATAAGCCCGTAGACAGTTTCAACTTTTTTAAAACGCCAGTTGATATTGGATTCAAGGACGAGGCTAGTCACGTGAATGCACGTGCACATGTGTGAGTCATTGTTTACATACGGACGTTTTAATTTCAGTAGCGTGAGTATTAACCGTTTACCATTAAGACAGTGAGTGGGGGAGATGGCTAAGTCGAAAAAAAAACAAACACTGAACTAACTTTCACACGGAGGACCCAGGTTCGTGCTCTGGTGTCGGCTATGTGGTCTTGTGGTATGACACTTGCTTTCGGAGCGGAAGATCCTGGATTCGAGCCTCGCAAGATAAGAACATGAACAAGCAGAACATGAACAAGCAGAACAAGAACAAGAAGAATAAGAAACAAGAAGAGCAAGAACAAGAAGACAGAACAAGAGGAAGAAGGACAATAACAAGAAGAACAATAACAAGAACAAGAAGAACAAGAACAAGAGGAAGAAGGACAATAACAAGAAGAACAATAACAAGAACAAGAAGAACAACAACAAGAGGAAGAAGGAGAATAACAAGAAGAACAATAACAAGAACAAGAAGAACAACAACAAGAGGAAGAAGGAGAATAAGAAGGAGAACAACAAGTAACAAGAACAAGAACAAGAAATGAGAGATATGAAATTATAGATAGTTCGAAGTTGACGTCACTCGGGTCTTTGTTATTGTTTTTGTTTTTTGTTTTTTGCCATCCGCGTTTATGAGTAATTCTCACTAAACTGTATTAACCAGACTATAAACGTTCATGGTTACACAACGTTTTGTGTGTTGGTCCGTTATACTTCCGGATCGCAATGTTGTGAGCTTCTTAGCCAAAAGCGCATACTATCTATATTTAATAAATTCAACATTAAATGCAAGACACTGTAAATATCATCAAGTCGCCAATACAACAAATGAGCATTGAGTCAGGACCAATTTCCTCCAATTATATCAATCTATGTCCAGTAGTCACGGAGACGATGGGGGGAAAAAAAAACCGTTTATCTACGTCACGTGATTGGGTAACACCAAAACACGACGTAAACACGACACCGTCATCGGGGTAAAACTCCACAAGTCTGTATCAGTCAATTAGCTTTTTGGTGTCGGTGGTTCCAATCGAATTTAACCCTTTCAACGCGATGTTGTTTTTTTTTTTTTTTTTTGTTTCTTTCAAAATCACATTGTTCCAATATCGAATTTAACCCTTTCAACGCAATATATTATTTTTTCAAATTCACATTGGAAGAATTTAAACTCTTTCAACGCGATATTGTTTCTTTTTTTTCAAAATCACATTGTTCCAATCGAATTTCAACCCGTTCAACGCGATTTTAAAAAAATTCAAAATCACGTTGACACGGCGTTACAGATAACAAATTGGTATTCTGGCGCCTAAATCAAAGTATATAGAAGGAACGAATTTGACGCCAGCCAGCAATACGCTTCAACAGTCGTAACGTCACTTCCCTCGTAATGACGCATGGTAACTTAGTAACTGGCTCTAAACTATCGGAAACAATGGCGGACGCCCTTATGATATATTTCTCCGACGAGCATAAAAGTGTATCCAGAGTGAAAAAAAACGATTATAAATCTGATCATGTTTTGACTTTTACACATTCTGATCACAAGACATATGGAAAGTTCTAGCCAGCATGAAGAATAAAAAGTACCGATTTTTTTCCCTTAGAAACCACGATGGCCGTCGTTGCTGGGCGACGTGACATCAGACTATTGAATCCAATTGCTATTGTCCATTTCACGCTAAGAAACACAGGGATAAACTACGTCTCCACAGGCGGACCGAATTTTTATAGTACACATCTGAGATTTTTAAAAGCATCAAATCGAATTTTTAAAATTCTTAAATTTGAAACTTAAGAAAACAAAAATCTCTTAGAAAAACCTTTCCATTTTTAAGGATTCCTGGTACATCGGTGGTAGAGGGGTCAGCGTAGCTCAGCGGTATGGTCTTTGCTTCGTACCCGAAAGGTGCCGAGTTCTATCACCCGCTGCTGCGCTGTGTGGCCTTGAGCAAGTAGTCACTCGCCCTAGCTCGTTGTACTGCGGCTGTACTGCGGCTGACGCCTGGGTTATTCCCACTCTTCCTTTGGAATAGACCCTAGAGACAAAATTTCCCTTTGAATTAAGGGAATTCTATTTATTTATTTATTTATTTTTTAGTCTTAACCCACTCAGTCCGAGAGATTTTTGCTATTTTTCAAACAATTAGAAAAAAAAAATGTATTAAAATTGAGCATTGTGCATAGATATTTTTCCAACTATCATTAACATGCAAAAACTAAAAACATTAGCTTTGATACTACGCCTTTAATTTCTCTCAGAAAAAAATGTAATAAATAGGCATGGGGTAAAGTAACCGGGCGGGTAAACTACGGATATAGTCGGTGTTAGGGTTGAGTGAGTTAATATATTCATTCATATTATCGAAAGCCAGATAGAACGAAAAAAAAAAAAAAAAAAAAAAAGAAATGGCTGAAAAAAATAGGTATTTATTTTTTATTTTTCTTCCACAGGATGCCGTTTTTTTGTTTATTTTTTGGGTTTTTTTTTTTTTTTTTTGTTGTATTTTTTGTTTTGTTTTTGGTTTTTGTTCTTGTTTTTTTTTTTTTGTTTGTTTTTTTCTTTTTTTTTTTTTTTTTTGGGGGGGGGGGGGGGTTTGTTCTTTCGATGACTACTATGTTACTAGTGTGCATCTGTGTGAGTGTGTCTATGTCAATATTGTATTGTTATAAATGTGTAACCAAATGACAAATTGCCACTTTTTTTAGGACAATAAAGATTTATTATTATTATTATTATTATTAATTATTATTATTATTATTATTTTTATTATTATTATTATTTATATATTATTATTATTATTATCATTATCATTATTATTATTATTATTATTATTATTATTATTATTATTATTATTATTATTATTATTATTATTATTATTATTATTATTATTATCATTATTATTATTATTATTATTATTATTATTATTATTATTATCATTATTATCATTATTATTATTTATTATTATTATTATTATTATTATTATTATTATTATTATTATATATATTATTATTATTATTATTATCATCATCAGCATCATTATTATTATTATTATTATTATTATTTATTATTATTATTATTATTATTATTATTAAGATCGCCCCCCGCATGGAAAGGGGAGGAGCAAAACACTCCAGGGTTGTTTAACTATTTACTGTGTTGCTGTTTAGTCCAGAACCAATTATACTCACTCCGGTTCTTGTCAAACTTTAATCCGCTTGTTATAAACACTAACTGCCATTTTAATGACGATAATAACGATAATGATGATGATAATGATGATAGATAATCACAAAACAAGACTGGTACAATTTTTTATTTTTTAAAAATTGCATTCGAAAATGGTTTGGGTTTTTAAAAAAATTTTGTTTGTTTGTTTTAAAGTTCTGATCAACATCAAATTTTCATAATTGTTATCGATACTGCTTTCATCATCGTTAATATCATTACCAAGATGATGATGATCATCATCATCATCGTCGTCGTCGTCGTCATCATCATCACTAAGCCTCTAAGCAACAATCCACGTCATCCATCTATCCATCCCGTCATCCATCCCTCCATCCATCCACACACCCATCTATCGCACCACCAACCTATTCATCCATCCATCCACACACCCATCTATCGCACCACCAACCTATTCATCCATCCATCCACCCCACCCATCTATCGCACCACCAACCTATTCATCCATCCATCCATCCACAAATCCATCGCACCACCAACCTATTCATCCATCCATCCACCCATCCACCCATCCTTCCATCCATCCATCCACACACCCATCCATCGAACCACCCACCTATTCATCCATCCATCCACCCATCCATCCATCCACCGTCATCCATCCACCCCACCCATCCTTCCACCCATCCATCCACCCATCCACCCACCTATTCTCCATCCATCCACCCATCCATGCATCCACCCATCCCTACATCCACCCGTCATCCATCCATCACCCACCCATCCTTCCATCCACCCATCCATCCACCCATCCATCCACCCATCCATCCATCCATCCATCCATCCATCCATCATTTCCTACGATCCAACCAAGCACACAACCCACCTACTCACTCTCTATCTCTCTCTCTCTCTCTCTCTCTCTCTCTCTCTTCCCCTCTCTTTTCTCTCTCTCTCTCTTCTCCCCTCTCTCTCTCTCTTTTCTCTCTCTTCTCACCTCCCCACACACACACACACACACACACACACACACACCCCGCCCAACCCCTCCCCAATCACCCCCCTACACATTAACACAATTACCCATTGATTCCCACAATTTCAACCCATCCATTCTAGATCAGCTCCAACCACCAACCACTTATAACTTGACTATCAAATCAAAAACCATCTTCTACTTCTACCTACGGCAATTTTCTAATTCAAGCTCACAATTTAACCCACTACATTCGCTGTTCGGTTCTGTAACCCGTTAACTGCAAATCCTCTTGTACGGCTATATGGTCCTGTGGTATGAAACTCACTTTCGGATCGGAAGGTCCTGGGTTCGAGCCTCGCTCAGCGCATAGTTGAGTCCTTGGAAAAAGGGTTTTTACTCACATTCTCTCACCGTATTCACGTGTAAAATGAGTACCTGGCTGTTTAAAAGCGTTTGTCTTTGTCCGAAAAAAATTGCAATACCACCTAACAGGCGTCCATATCTCGTCCTAAATGTTAAGTGTTGCTGTTGGCTAGGCACCCCTTGTAAAGCGCTTTGAACACGTTTAGTGGATATTGCACTATATAAAAAGTTCATTTTTTAATCCTCTTGAAAAACTGGTAGACGAAAAGGTCACGCAACAATCATCATCATCATTATCATTATCACCATCTCCATCATCATCGTCGTCATCATCGCCATCATCAAAACCATTATATTATTATTATAATTTCGTCAGCTTGTATGTATTTAATTCCCGCCCAACCAAACAATAGAAAATGTGTTTGCATAGTTATCATTATTTGTTCAATATTATATTATATTCTGTTATATTTATACATACATTGTCATCGTCTGCCATCATCAACGTCATCATCGCCATTTATCATTTATATCTCGTCATTCTATTTATTTACCAACCAAACAATACACAGTGTAAATTGTTCAAATCATCCTGACATGGCTGTTTTCTCGTCCTTATTTTAGACATGCCTTCGAGGCAAAAAAAAAAGATTAGAATAATAATTATTAATTGGACAATCAGTGGAATACAATAAGTTATTTTTTTTTTCTGTTTTAGTGTTACTGAATGTTTATTGGTGGGGGGGGGGGGGGTATAGAATATAGAAGAAGACGAAGAAGGAGGAGGAGGAAGATGAGGAGGAGAAGAAGAAGATGATGAAGAAGAGAAGAAGAAGAAGAAAGAAGAAGAAGAAGAAAGAAGAGAAGAAGAAGAAGAAGAAGGAGGAGGAGGAGGAGGAGGAGGAGGAGGAGGAGGAGGAGGAGGAGGAGGAAGAGGAGTAGGAGAAGAAGAAGAAGAAGAAGAAGAAGAAGAAGAAGAAGAAGAAGAAGAAGAAGAAGAAGAAGAAGAAGAAGAAGGAGGAGGAGGAGGAGGAGGAGGAGGAGGAGGAGGAGGAGGAGAAGAAGAAGAAGAGAAGAAGAAGAAGAAGAAGAAGAAGAAGAAGAAGAAGAAGAAGAAGAAGAAGGAGAAGAAGAGAAGAAAAAGAAGGAGGAGGAGAGGAGGAGGAGGAGGGGAGGAGGTGGAGGAGGAGGAGGAGGAGGAGGAATAATAATAATAATAATAATAATAATAATAAGAAGAAGAAGAAGAAGAAGAAGAAGAAGAAGAAGAAGAAGAAGAAGAAGAAGAAGAAGAAGAAGAAGAAGAAGAAGAAGAAGAAGAAGAAGAAGATGATGATGATGAAGAAAAAAAAATAGTATTTATTATACTTTTATGCTTTCTGAACTCATGACATGTGAAAAAGTTCTACCCAGCATGACGAATAAAAATCCAATTATTCCTCCGAACAGAAAAGACAGTTTTTTTTAAAAATCAAGATAAAACTACCTTTGCAGACGAGATGGCGGCCATTTTGAATCAAACCACTCCAGATTTGACTTCTGACATTTGACGGAACACGAATGTAAACAAAGCCCCAAAATACCCGCCCTGCACGTGCACGAGACCACGACGGCTTTGCGTCGACAGCGAAATGTAAACAAACTCGAGAAATCTGACGGGAAAATAAAAGATCATTTTCTTGTTACTATAAACAGAAAATCGTGCGAAATCTGAATGAATCATTCCAAAAAACATACAGGAATATTTAGAATCAAATAATATAAAAATGATCTAATCTACCTTTCGTCCTATCTAATTGGTAGTAAGCAATTGCTATTGTCCGTTTCACACTATAGATAGTTCGAAGATGACGTCACTCAGGTCTTTGTTATTGTATTTTGTCATCCGCGTTTATGAGTAATGCTCACTGAACTGTATTAACCTGACTATAAACGTTCACGAATACACACAGTTTTGTGTGTTGGTCCGTTATACTTCCGGATGGCATGTTATGAGCTTCTTAGCCAGCGCATACTATCTATAGAAACCGTGATAAACCCCGGTTCATTGAGCTTAATGGTTCTGATCGTAGCCATCGTTAACATATATATCTAGATAGTATGCGCTTGGATAAGAAGCTCACAACAATGCCATCCGGAAGTATAACTGACAAACACTTTGTGTCGACTTGAACGTTTATAGTCAGGATAATACAGTTAAGTGAGAATTACTCATAACGTGGATCGCGCAAAAAAAAAAAAAAAAAAAAAAAACAATAACAAAGACCTGAGTGACGTCAACTTCGTTCTATTTATAGCCTGACTGGCCAAAAAATTACCTTAAAAGACAAGTCTTTGACCCCAAAAGAAAACAAATCGTGAGTTGTTATCAAACAGTTCAGCCACTGGAAGCACTTGTTTCCTTGTTTCCTACTAACGAACAACTCACTAGACGCTACACAAATCTAAAATATGACGTCAAACTGTAAGTCTTAGAGGGTTCTTGTATCAGGCTATATGTTAACGATGGCTTCGGATAAACCCGTAATAATAATAATATTAATAATAATAATAATAATAATAATAATAATAATAATAATAATAATAATAATAATATAATAATAATAAATAATAATAATAATAATAATAATAATAATTATTATTATTATTATTATTATAAAATGATGATAATAATAATAATAATATATAATAATAATAATAATAATAATAATAATAATAATAAATAATAATAATAATAATAATAATAACAACAACAACAATAATAATAATAATAACAACAACAACAACAACAACAACAACAACAACAACAACAACAACAACCACAACAATAAAACATGCGCAGACTTAATCTAAACCCCAATAACAATAATAATCACCATATCATCATCCACGCTATTATTATATTTTTTTAAACCCATTTCGAAAGACACGATCCTACATCTATTACAAAAAAAACTTCAATAATAATATTCTGTCTTGACTATCTAAATAACACAGAAGCAAACGTGGCATAATAAAACTGCATAGAATTGAATAATCTACAGGAATCTACAGGGGAAAAATACAGCAAACGACAGCGTTTATTTATAATAATTTAGCGGGTATTCACAATTTTATCCGGGAAAACGAGCAAGCTAGCTAGCTAGGTAGCTCTTTTCTCTTCGGAGAAACTATTTGTCGCTTGGCACGCGGCAGTAATTATACGTCACGAAAACGTCTCTGTTTCAGCCGCCATTATACCTCGTTACGTAAACATTTACAATTTAATTCCTTATTATACTTTTGTTTTGTTAACAGTTTCCCCCCACCCAGAACATTAACACTGGTGTCTGTATGTGGCTAGATAATTTCAACGTGAGATGGGTTTAACTTAAACAATTTGCGGGAAAATCGGTGAGGAATAAAAGCTAAAAATTAATTTAATGTCTGCTCGGCTATTACACTATTATCGCTGAGTCACGTGGAAATACGTCATTATTTTGCATTTAATTGAAATTTATATATATATATATATATATATATTATATATTTATATATATTATATATATATATATATATATATATATATATATATATATTATTTATTAGAAAGGGAGATGGGAGCGCGGGGTGGGGGGGGGGAGGTGGTTCAAGCTTGGTCTTGCACATCTTCTCTCATGCGGCTATGTGGTCTAGTGGTTAGACACTCGCTTTCGGATCGGAAGATACTGGGTTCGA
>NC_088367.1:11276740-11289240 GCF_034508935.2 Berghia stephanieae | reverse complement strand
CTACTACTACTACTACTACTACTACTACTACTACTATTACTACTACTACCACTACTACTACTACTACTACTACTACTACTACTACTACTACTACAACCACTACAACTACCACCACCACCACTACTACTACTACTACTACTACTACTACTACTACTACTACTACTACTACTACTACTACTACTACTACTACTACTAAAGAATGTAGCGTTCTAACCAAACAAAAAACAAACAAACAAACAAACAAAAACAACGAGAGGGGAAAAACTCTCCCATCTCCCATCCCGGAGGTGGAAATGTCAACTCCGTAGAAAAACCCGTGTAAATAGCCGTGGTAAATGCCATGTCTATTTTCACATAACTCGTTTGATATTTTTGTATGAATGACCTTGGCCTTGGTGAATTCAATCTTAGGCGGGGAGCAGAACGTCACGAGCAGACAGAAAAAATGCCTATGTTTTGGTCGCCATCTTGGGGCATTAAAAACAACTCTACTTTTAAATGTTTAGCTACTCTCTCTCTCTCTCTCTCTCTCTCTCTCTCTCTCTCTCTCTCTCTCTCTCTCTCTCTCTCTCGCTCTCTCTCTCTCTCTTCTTTTTTTCTTTCTCTCTCTCTCTTCTCTTCTCTCTCTCACTCTCTCTCTCTCTCTCTCTATCTCTCTCTCTCAATCTTTCTCTCTATCCCCCTCTTCTCTATCTCTCCTCTTCTCATCTCTCTCTATCTATCTCTTTCTCTCTCTCACACACACACACACATACACACACACTTGTGTTTTGTTTTTGTTTTTGCTGTTTTAGTTAGTTTAAAAATTATTTTTGGGAGGTCTATATTGTCGGGTGTTCGCAAGTGTTCCCGGTTCCCTCACTGATGTCATGAGACAAGGCGAGACAGGAGACATCGTACTCAATCCTGTTACGTCATTGCTCCAAGGTTTTGTTGTCGCATCGCATCGCTATGGACTTGGAGCTAGGACTTCATATACAGGACTGTTTATCACCCTCTAACTGCATCCTACGGGGCCGTTCGTAGACTTAGAGGCTTACAGAAGCCATGTCTGTGTGTGTGTGTGTGTGTGTGTGTGTGTGTGTGTGTGTAGCCATCGTTAATTTATAATGTGACACTGACCCAAAAAAAATGACGTCAAAAGACAAGTCTTCGGCCACAAAAGAAAACAAATCATGAGTTGTATTCAATATGTCAGCCAATTGAATTACGCAAAATAATGTCCTTTACAACAATGTTAAACTCGGCCCATAAGTACGTTCGGATGTCAGACCTGCATATATGTACACGTCGGTTTAGATTAATACTACCGTAATTGTTATAAAATTTAGACGTTTTTTATAATGATGTTGAATGTAGAACTTAGATATTTTAGATTTGATTTTTCACTTTACTTGCACACATTTTTCACATCATTAAAATGAACGCCAAATTGCGGATATAAAAAAAACCAGTTCGTTTCGTCGTTATAACGAGGACAAAATAATGGGAGATAATTTGGAAAGAAATTCAGTTTGAAAACTTCATCTTATAATTGCGCGAGCGCGCGTATACGCACACAAAAATGCAGAATGCATTATCTTATGTCAATAAGGATCTCTGGTGTGTAAGAAACTCAGACCTGCCAACCCTTCATATTATTCCATAAGTGGAATCAGATCGTCAGAAAATAGGAATTTGAGTCCCCCCAAAAAATAGGAATCTTTGAACAATGGATAATTCTGTATCAAAATGACCATCAACTTTGCCACTAAGCACATAAAGAGAATATTCTGGCACAGCTGGCAAAACTACATATCACTTGTATAGATAGTTCGAAGATGACGTCACTCAGGTCTTTGTTTTTGTTGTTTTTTTTTTTGCCATCCGCGTTTATGAGTAATTCTCACTGAACTGTATTAACCAAGACTATAAACGATCATGGATACACATAGATTTGTGTGTTGGTCCTTTATACTTCCGGATGGCAATGTTATGAGCTTCTTAGTCAAGCGCATACTATCTAATAGGTAATGGAATGGGGAAGGAGGACAGGAGTGAATTTAATTTTCCTATAGATAGTATGCGCTTGGCTAAGAAGCTCATAACATTGCCATCCGGAAGTATAACGGACCAACACACAAAACTGTGTGTATCCATGAACGTTTATAGTCTGGTTAATACAGTTTAGTGAGCATTACTCATAAACGCGGGTGGCAAAAAACAAAAACAAAGACCTGAGTGACGTCAACTAAGAACTATCTATAATTTAGCTCCCTGGCAAAGTGGCCGAGTGGTTAAGACATTGCACGGTGATCCGGATGACCCGGGTTCGAGTCCCGCTTCAGGCACTTGCGTTTTTTTTTCCCTGAGCAAGATTATTAACCCCCAATTTGCTCACTTGAACAACATGGGTGATTCCTGTTGACATCAGACATCTTGTTTGTTGAGATATCTATATTCCTTCCTGGAATGCATAGGCGACGATATCTTGATATATTGTGGCGCAAAAGGCATAATTTTTGTTATTTTTAAAAAATAAAAGTTCATGGTTACATACACATAGTTTTGTGTGTTGTGCGGAGCGTACTGCAGTTTTTCTTAACTCTTTATGGATTAATTCGGCCTCATCTGAATCCAGAAATTTCTGATAATATATGTAGAGAGATCCTGGTTGGCCATCATTTACCCTTTGTAAAGCGTTTTGAGAAGGTTCAGTGCACACCACAGAGTTCTACTATTTGACGGTAGACTTCAGTGGATATTGCGCTATATAAAAGCTCGAGTTAGAGTCTGTAGATCGAGTGGTGAGTAAATATCACAGTTTATCGTCTCTGTGACTGGTTTAATTGTATTGTCAATGACGTTTCTCTTCAAACAACGAAAAGAAAAAAAAAAAACGAACAAAAGACTCGAGTCATGAAACTTGGCATAACGTTAAATTATTAAATCAATTTAATCACTTTGTGTGTGTGTGTGTGGGTGTGTGTGTGTGTGTAGTTGCTTTGCTAAACTGACATCGTGGTATCGAATTTATCTTTTAACCCTTTCACCGCGAAACTGCATTATATAGATAGTATACACTTGGCTCAGAAGCTCACAACATTGCCATCCGGAAGTCTAACGGACCAACACACAAACTCTGTGTGACCATGAACTTTTATAGTCTAGTTAATACAGTTTAGTGAGAATAACTCATAAACGAGGATGGCAAAAAGCAATAACAAAGACCCGAGTGACGTCAACTTCATACTATCTATATGTTGTGTTGTGTGACAGAGCAGGTCAGCGGAACGGCGGCCATCCATTTCGTGGAAAGGTGAGAGAAACCATAGCCATCGTTAACATATTATAGCCTGACACTATAACCCTCGAGGACTGGCAGTTTGACGTCATTTTTTAGGTTTGTGTAGCGTCTAGTGAGTTGTCGTTAGTAGAGCTCTTGGAAACATTGTACGCAATAACAAAAAATACCCGTCAGCAACTCTTCTTCTCCGTGAGTTACATTGGCTTCCTGTTGAAAAAAGAGTTGCCTATAAGATTTGTACTGTTGTCTACAAATCCCTGAGCACGAACAGTCCCTCCTATATTAAAGACCTTCTAAACATATATGTCCCCAATAGAAACTTGAGGTCAAGCAGTGACCAATCAATCCTTGTCAAACCTAAGCCATTGCGTAAAATAGGTGAACAGTCTTTTCAATTTTCGGCCCCCCATTTTTGGAACTCTCTCCCGTCACACGTGAGATGTTCGGATTCGTTGACAACGTTCAAATCTCGCTTAAAGTTTTATCTTTTTACGTCATAATGTTGCAATATTATTTTCATATTTTGTTGTTGTTAAATTGAATTCGTATCACGTTTCCTTCACACTTGTCTCACTGTAATATGTTTTGTTTTATATCACTGTAAAGCGCTTAGAGCCTGTGACAACGGGGTAACGCGCTATATAAATGCCATTTATTATTATTATTATTATTATTATTATTATTATTATTATTATTATTATTATTATTATTATTATTATTATTATTATTATTATTATATTTCATTGGTTGAACTATTGAATACAAATCACGATTTGTTTTCTTTTGTGGCAAAAGACTGGCATTTTGACGTCATTTTTTGGTCAGTGTCAGGCCATAACATTACGATGGCTACGGAGAAACTGACACAAAAAAGTTACCTCACAAAAGAAGAAGACGACGATCACCAAAACGAGTAGAAAGTGAGTTACAGAAGTTGTTCAAGGCCGGAAACACGTGATTTATCGTGCGTGTCAAATCTGTTTGTAACCTTTCACCAGCAGAATAAGTGTCTAATGTATCGAATTTATTTTAACGCTTTCACCGCCAGACTAAATTATGTATTGTTGTTCTCAATATATGTTTATGTAGACTACGGACATAATGTGCCGACTGACGACGTGGGAAGACCACAGAAACATGTGTTTAGGCCATAATAAGTGAGTGACTCCATTTATATGTTATATATGTATATATTGACTCTTTCAACGCTAGACTAAACGTATTTCAAATCATTGTTTGTTTCTCATGATAACTTTTGAGTATACTAATCGTATAAGGAAGAACTAAGAACTTCACTGAAATCGCAGTCATTTCTTTGTCTAACTTAAAAAAGAAAAAGAAAATGGCGAGACATGACATCATGCATAACAATGTCAAATCGAACACGGAATGCAAAGGGTTAAATCACTACAAGTCATTGTATCTAGAAAAAATTGCAACATCGCCTAACAGGCGTCATGTCTCGTTCTACATGTTGCTGTTGGCTATGGATCTCTTGTAAAGCACTTTGAGCACGTTTATTGAATATTGCCCTGTATAAAACTCAAGTTTTTTGTGTTGTTTTTTTTTTTTTTTTTTTTTTTTTGCTTTTTTGTTCTGTTGGTTGTTTTTTTTTTAATTGTTTTGTTGGGTTTTTGGTTTTGGTTTTATTTTATTTTTTTATTTTTTTTTGTTCCTTTTTTTTGGCGGGGGGGGGGGGGGGTGGTTACATTGTCGAATCATGATGTTAGGGTGAAAAGGATTAACTCACGGCAAGTCTATCTATCTATCTATCTATCTATCTATCTATCTATCTATCTATCTATCTATCTATCTATCTATCTATCTATCTATCTATCTATCTATCTATCGATCTATCTATCTATCTAGTAATTTGTTGAGCCATGTGACATCTAAACATTGCAAAATCGAACACCGTGTGTAAAGCGTTAACTCCCTTGCTGCAAGTCGTTCTGTGTTCCGTAATAATTGGTTGAATCTGTTGGAAATAAGCGTTAATTTCATGGTGTCGAACACGCCCCTTTTGCCGTGATGTCAGTGCAGAAAGTAGAATTTAGTGGCATTTAGCAGTCTCAGGATCGATAGATGATACGGTAGTCGTTCGTGGTGGTGGGGGGGGGGGGGGGGACGGGGCCTGACTGACAAGTGGTTGAAAAATCGGGACTGATGAAGATGAGCGGGGGGGGGGGGGGGGGGGGAGAGGGGGGGGGAGAGAGAGAATCAAATATAATAATGATAACTGGGAATCGAAAAAAAGGCCAGTTAAGCATAATAGTTAATGTGGTGTTATTTATTTATTTATTCATTTATGTATTTATTTATTTATTTATTTATTTATTTATTTATGTATTTATTTATTTATTTATTTATTTATTTATTTCATTTTTAGAAATAAATAATAATATGGAAGAGTTATTTTCTTGAAGTATTTTTTACAACAAAAGACGAGTCAGGTACGAGTCGGGCGTCTGGATTGGCGCATGCGCAATGCACAGAGCTTGTAAAGCTTGTAAATTACGCAATAAGGATTACATATCGGTGGTCGGCGGATCAAACCTCTGAAGTCCCTCTCCGCGACTATGTGGTCTAGTGGTATGACACTCGCTTTCGGACCGGAAGGTCCTGGGTTCGAGCCTCGCTCGGCGCATAGTTGAGTCCTTGGAAAAGACTCTTTACTCACATTCTCTCACCGTACTCAGGTGGAAAATGAAATAGTACCTGGCCGTTAACAATGTTGTCTCTGTCGGAAAAAAAATTGTAATATCGCCTAACAGGCGTCATGTCCCGTCCTACACGTTAAGTGTTGCTGTTGGCCAGGGACCCCTTGTAAAGCGCTTTGAGTACGTTTAGTGAATATTGTGCTATATAAAAGGTCATTTTTTAAAAAGTCTACATACGATCTTTGCGCATTATGTTTTGTTTAATTTTGGGGGAATCAAACCTCTGATGACCTGATGCAGACTTCAGAGGCTTGATCCGACGACCATCGATATCTAAACATAAATAAAATAAAATAAAATAAAATTCCCTTTATTCATCCCATAGGGGAAATTTGTCTATAGGGTCTATTCCAAGGGAAGACTCTGGAATAACCCAGGCGTTAGCCGCAGTGCACCGCCGCAAATTGATCCTAGGGCGAGGTGGCTTGCTCAACGCCACACAGCCAGTGGATAATCGAACTCGGTACCTTTCGGATAAAAAGCAAAGACTGTATGTACAGCTGAGCCACGCTGAGTGGGAGAAATTAAATGTAACTTTTTAAAAGGAGGAAATTCCTGCTCTATGCTCCAAAATCGCGGATTTCCGCGGATCCGAGGAAAGCCATCAGCACTGTATAATAACATCGCACACATTCGTCAAGTCGCCGCTGTGCTGCCTACAACCACAGCACACAAAAACAATTTCTTATAATTTCAGTTACGACGACTACAACAACAATAAAACGTAAAGTAATCGATGCTTCGATACTTGGCGGATATGAGAATCGCAATGAATTCATAATGTATTCCCTGGGGTCTAATTTGGGGTGTGTCTTTTTTACGAAACCCGCCGAAACCCGCCGAAACCCTGCGAAACCCGCCGAAACCCGACGAAACCCGACGAATCCCGACAAAGTTATGGGAAGTAGGTGGCTGTGGGGAGTGAACCTAGAACTCAGGGAAGTGTACACCATTGGGGAGTGAACCTGGGACTGGGTTTCGGCGGGTTTCGTAAAAAAGAACCAGTGCTTTTTTACGAAACCGCCGAAACCCGCCGAAACCCGGCGAAACCCGACAATATCCAGCAAAGTTATGGGAAGTAGACAACTGTGGGGAGTGAACCCGATACTCAGGGAAGTGTACACCAGTCGGGAGTGAACCTGAGACTAAGGTTATCGGCCGGTTTCGGCGGGTTTCGTAAAAAAGAATTAGTGCTTTATTACGAAACCGAACCCGCCGAAACCCGACAATATCCGGCAAAGTTATGGGAGTTTGGCAACAGTGGGGGGTGATCCTGGGAGTCAGGGAATTGCACACCAGTGGGGAGTTAACCTGGGACTGTGTAAAAAGGATATCAGTGGGAAATAAACCTGGGACTAAAGGGAGATGGATACCATTGAAAGTTGAAGCCGGATATGGGAGTTGAGTACCAGAGGAGAATGAACCTGACACTATAGAAGGTGGGCGCCAGTGGGGAGTGAACCTGGGACTCAGGGAATTTCACACCAGTGGGGAGTTAACCTGGGACTGTGTAAAAAGGATATCAGTGGGAAATAAACCTGGGACTAAAGGGAGATGGATACTATCGAAAGTTGAAGCCGGATATGAGAGTTTGGTACCAGAGGAGAATGAACCTGACACTATAGGAGGTGGGCGCCAGTGAGGAGTGAACCTGGGACTATGTAAACAGGATATCAGTGGGAAATACACCTGGGACTAAAGGGAGGTGGATACCATTGGGAGTTGAAGCCGGATTTGGGAGTTGGGTACCAGAGGAGAGAAAAACCTGACACTATAGGAGGTGGGCGCCAGTGGGGAGTGAACCTGGGACTATGTAAAAAGGATATCGGAAATAAACCTGGATAAGAGACGAATACCCTGAAACCAGCCAGGTTCATCTCCAAGGTGTAACTTCCTGATCCTAGGAGTCCCCATAGCAACCTGACTTCAAACTGGTTCGTGGGAATTGGACTAGGAGTTTCGTCGAAGTTTGGCGGTTGGGGTTTGGTCCGAGGGAGACTGCAGGGTTCGGGCGTGAGGTTTCGCGGGTTCGTAAAAAAAGGACACACCGACTAATTTGTCTCTCTGGTGTCTCTGTGTCACGGGGGAACCAAAGATCCGTAGGATGGATATTACGGACAGGGTATCGATTACTGGGAACAAAGATGAAACATTGAAAGTTGCTAAAGTTGGTACTTAGTCGGGAAGAACTGTACTATAAGTAGTAGTACGATATTAAAATTTTTAATTATAAAATATAATTAATTTGAAGGGAATGAGTTTTGGGAGCTGCACTTAGGGTTTTGGGGCATTTTTTTTTTTGATATGTTTTTTTATTTTAGTTTATTCTCTTTGCCAGCCCTATAGTTTATGGTAGTTCTCTACAAATCTCATATCGCTTCAACGACTATAGGATATTCGAGGATATCCTACTGTCATCTTGTTAATTGTTTTTCTCCCATGCCCCCGTTTATAGAGTATTGCTCACTACTGTAATTAACCTGACTTAACGTTCATGGTATCACAGTTTTTAGTGCTGGTTTATTTCCGATAATATGTGTTTCTTAGTCCAAGCGATTACTCATCTATGGCCCACCTCCTATAGTGTCAGGTTCATTCTCCTCTGGTACCAAACTCTCATATCCGGCTTCAACTTTCAATGGTATCCATCTCCCTTTAGTCCCAGGTTTATTTCCCACTGATATCCTTTTTACAGAGTCCCAGGTTAACTCCCCACTGGTGTGAAATTCCCCGAGTTCCAGGTTCACTCCCCACTGGCGCCCACCTTCTATAGTGTCAGGTTCATTCTCCTCTGGTACTCAACTCCCATATCCGGCTTCAACTTTCAATGGTATCCATCTCCCTTTAGTCCCAGGTTTATTTACAACTGATATCCTTTTTACACAGTCCCAGGTTAACTCCCATGGTGTGCAATTCCTGACTCCCAGGATCACCCCCACTGTTGCCAAACTCCCATAACTTTGCCGGATATTGTCGGGTTTCGGCGGGTTTCGTAATAAAGCACTAATTCTTTTTTACGAAACCGCCGAAACCGGCCGATAACCTTAGTCTCAGGTTCACTCCCGACTGGTGTACACTTCCTGAGTATCGGGTTCACTCCCCACAGTTGTCTACTTCCATAACTTCGCTGGATATTGTCGGGTTTCGCCGGGTTTCGGCGGGTTTCGGCGGGTTTTCGGCGGGTTTCGGCGGGTTTCGTAAAAAGCACTGGTTCTTTTTTACGAAACCGCCGAAACCCAGTCCCAGGTTCACTCCCAATGGTGTACACTTCCCTGAGTCCTAGGTTCACTCCCCACAGCCACCTACTTCCCATAACTTTGTCGGGATTCGTCGGGTTTCGTCGGGTTTCGGCGGGTTTCGGCGGGTTTCGGCGGGTTTCGCAGGGTTTCGGCGGGTTTCGGCGGGTTTCGTAAAAAAGACACACCGCTAATTTGTCTCTCTCTGTCTCTGTGTCACGGGCGAACCAAAGATTCGTCAGGATATATTTCACGGCCAGGTATCGATTACTAACCAAAATAAAATGTGATCAATCTTCTCAAATTGGTATTATGTCGGGAAGAACATGTTGCTAAATAAATAGTCGTATTAAAATTTTTAATTATAAAATATATTATATAGAAGGAATGATTTTGGCGTCACTTAGTTCTTTGGGGATTTTTTTTTTGTATTATTTTTTTTTTATTTTTTTTTTTTTTTTAGCCAGCCAATTTTATGAGTAGTTCTCACAAAATCTTATCAATCAGACGACTATAGATAGTTCGAAGATGACGTCACTCATGTCTTTGTTATTGTTTTTTGCCATCCGCGTTTATGAGTAATGCTCACTGAACTGTATTAACCTGACTATAAACGTTCATGGATACACAGTTTTGTGTGTTGGTCCGTTATACTTCCGGATGGCAATGTTATGAGTTTCTTAGCCAAGCGCATACTATCTATAAACGTTTAAAGATACACATAGATATGTGTGTGTGTGTGTGTGTGTGTGTGTGTTGGTACGTTATATCCGGCTTTCGGATGTTGTGAGTTTTTTAAAAACTAAATCAAATATGACGGGATATTGCGCTATAAAAGAATATTTTTAAAATGTGTATTTTCACTCGAAAAACACCTCATATCCTTGTGATTAATATTAGTCATTCGAGTTGATGAATACGTCATCAATTTATGTGATGACGTCGATGATGACGTCGTGCATAATAAATAGACAGACAATTCTTGATGTTTATATTATTCGTTGGCATTTTGGTCTAACTGTGAATGACCAGGTTTAAAAGGAGTGTCTAACGAGAGTGTCTGCAAGTCTGTAGTCGGCAGTCGGCAGTCAGCAGACACAAGCAGATGTCTAGATTGACTGGCACAATGAGATAGACATATCGGCGTAACAATAAACAAGGGAGATAATAAATAAAAAAGGGGAGAGAAGAAGAAAGACGCGATGAAGATTTTTAGAGTTAGGGGGAAGGGAAGGAGGGTGTTGGGGGGGGGGGGGGATAATAATAGACACAGACCAAATGTCATGTTTGATTGAGACATAAACAGTTCAGAGATTTGGGTTATCTAGCTGGGAGGAGAAGAAAGAAGAAGTAAGAAGAAGAAAAAAAAGAAGGGCGGGAATCGAGATTACGGGTGGTGGTGTGGTGCTGGGTATAGACCGGGACGAGAGGGAACGGGACGGATTTTGTTTGTGGGAGAACTTACGAAGAGCGATTACTGGTGGTGTGATCCTGGGTATTATAGATATAGATGCAAGAATACCCGGAACGAGACACGGGACAGGACAGATTTTGTTGGGAAGAGAACATGCAAAGAGGTATTTGTGTGAAGTTTTGGTCATGGAATTAATGAGTACCTATAGGTGTAAATTACATTATTATTATTATTATTATTATTATTATTATTATTATTATTATTATTATTATTATTATTATTATTATTATTATTATTATATTATTATTATTTATTTTATTATATATTACAAATTATTATTTCTTTTATCATACTACTAATACTAAATTACTACTACTACTACTACTACTACTACTACTACTACTACTACTACTACTACTACTACTACTACTACTACTACGACTACTACTACTACTACTACTACTGGCCTAACGTTAGAACCTGGGTACCAGAACGTGTACAGGAATCAAACGTAGAATACCGGGGTGTGGGAGTTTAAGGGGTGGGGCGGAGGCAGCGGGGGGGGGGGGGGGGGGGGGAGGTAGGCGCGTGATGGAGATGGAAAAGAACAATGACATTTGTCTTTATGGTTATGGCCTTAGGGGGAATTGGGGGGTTTTGGTTGGGCGGGGGGATGTTTAATACTGGGACAAACTGTATATATATATATATATATATATATATATATATATATATATATAGAGAGAGAGAGAGAGAGAGAGAGAGAGAGAGAGAGAGAGACAGAGAGACAGAGAGAGAGAGAAAGAGAGAGAAAGAGAGAGAAAGAGAGAGAGAGAGAGAGAACGAAAGAAGGGGGGGGGGGGGATAGAGAAAAAGTGTGATGAAAGAGTAAATAGATAGGGAGAAGTACACATTATAGGGGCGGATAATAATAAGGCCAAACTCTGATTTTAATTAAAAAATACGTTTTTCAAAATTTTGGCCAGAAAATGTTTCCTTCAAATATCGCTCGATTCAAATGACCTTCACCTTGACAAAAACTCTCAAATCTGAGGCTTTAAGGAAGTGTCATGTGTGTGGGTTTGTTTGTTTGTTTTTTTTTGTTGTTTTTTTTTTTTTTGTTTTTTTTTTTGTTTTTTTTTTGTTTTGTTTTTTTTTTTAACAAGACGAGAGTCATTTGAATCTAATCGATTGATACTTGAAGGACGACTTTTCTGACCAAAATTTTATAAATATGTATGGTTTGGGGTTTGTTTTTTTGTTTTTTTGGGGGTTTTTTTTGGGGGGGGGGTGGGGGGTGGGGGGGGGAGGGGTTTGTCTTTTTTTTTTGTTTGTTGTTGTTGTTGTTTTGTTTTTTGTTTTTGTTTTTTTTTGTTTGGGGGGGGGGGGGGGTATATGTAGAATATTAGAAATATGAAAGTAGGGTTTGATGGATTTTGAAAAATAGTAATAATAATAAAATCAATGACAATAATAACAACAACAACGAGGACGACGACGTTGACAACGACAACGACAAAATAAAATTTAAAAAAACGATGATGAAGAAAAAGAAGTTGATTAAAATGATAGTTACTCACACGACAGGTGTTCCCAAGACGAGCTCGCACGTGCGCCAGAGGCAAGGTAATCCAAAAGAAACATGATGGAAATAAGGAGGAGGAGATGCTTAGGAGGCGGCGGCGGGCTCCTCATCACGAGGCAAGGCGCCATCTTGGACGCTAGGGTGTTGCTAAGCAAGCAAAAGGTCTGGCTTAATCTGGTGAGAGACAGAAAGAAAGAAATTAAATAATAATATGCAAAAGGCAAACAAAAATTAATTAATTGGGAACTTTTCATTTTTC
>NC_088367.1:11269240-11271740 GCF_034508935.2 Berghia stephanieae | reverse complement strand
TTGCCATCCGGAATTATAACGGACCAACACACAAACTGTGTCCATCAATGAACGTTTATAGTCGGGTTAATACAGGTCAGTGAGCATTACTCATAAACGCGGATGGCAAAAAACAATAACAAAGACATGTGTGACGTCACCTTCATTCTATCTATAAATTCTCAAACTTCAAAGTTCCGCGAGGACAAAGCAAACTCAAACCACCAACAGTCAACAGTATCCGGCGCGGACTAATATTATTATGACTCACTGTGTTGTTATAACTTGCTGCCATATGATTCTATATTATGTTACCTATTCATTAGTATTCCTCCAAAGTACTGGATACATACATAGACACTTCCAATGAGTTTAGAACCGGAAAAGTAGAAAGTGTCACGTCATGACTTTTCATGGGTGATAAGTTCTAAGTTTATTCTCTCAATACTCTTCAACAGTCGTAACGTCACTTCCCTCCTTATGCAATGACGCATGGTAACTTAGTAACACTGGCTCTAAACTATCGGAGCAATGGCGGACGCCCGTATGAAATATTTCCCCGGCGAGCATAAAAGCGTATCCAGAGGGAAAAAAACATAAATTTGATCATGCTTGACTTTTACACATTCTGATCACAAGGCATATGAAAAGTTCTAGCCAGCATGAAGAATAAAAAGCAATGATTTTCTTTGTTTAGAACCAAGATGGCCGCCGTTGCCGGGCGGCGTGACATCAGACTACTGAATCCAATTAGACTTGTAAACATTTAACGTTATACCACAGTAGTCAACGGGAACTCTATAAGGTACACATACGATTTATGTCTTGGTAAGATTGATCTGGAGGACAGACCAGGTGAGCGTTTTACCTAAACGCATAACATTAATACTGAAAAAAAATTGATTAAACATTGCGAAACATGTAAATTCTAAGGGTTGGGCTAGACTATATGATTTTTCAATGATCATTAATAATCTTTCTTTTGTTGGTTTTTTTTTATTTTTTTTAAAGAAAATGTTCTAGGGCGTTTTTAAACATTTCAATGCATCTGTTCAGCGCCATTTTGGAGGCGACACAATCCAGGTTATTTAATTAATTAACTCACTCAACCCTAACACCGACTATATCCGTCATTTACCAGGGTGGCTTTTACCCCATGCCTATTTATTACATTTATTTTTCTGAGACAAATTACAGGCGTAGTATCAAAGTTTATGTTTATAGTTTTTGAATGTTAATGATAGTTGAATAAAACTATCTATGTACTTGATCATTTTTAATAGATTTTTTTCCAATTTTGAAAAGTGGCAAAAATCTCTAGGATTGAGTGAGTTAAGAGGGGGGGGGGGTGTTTCTTTAGTAATGATTTAAAGCAGTTCAGGTTTTGTTATTAATTGTATTGTGTGGAGAGAGAGAGAGAGAGAGAGAGAGAGAGAGAGAGGGAGAGAGAGAGAGAGAGAGAGAGAGAGAGAGAGGTAGATAGACTGACAGAGATGTGGAGGCGTCAGAGTAAGTATGTGTATATGTATCATATATGTGTATATAAATAGACAGGATGAGATAGATAAAGAGATATTTTGAGATATAGACAGATAGGTACGTAGGCAGGGGTGAGAATGACTGGTCACAAAAAAGGAGGAAATTTTTCATCGTGAAGATCATGACCCATCCATGCGACCATAACCTATAAATTTGAATTTCACTAAAATTTACTGAGATCCGATCCAAAATTTGTCTCGCAGCAATTTCTAACACGACTCGGTGGAATTTCAAAAGTTGAAAGTGTAATTACAACATTTGGTGGTTGTAGCAGGGATGATGGTGGTTGTAGTAATAAAAGTGGAAGGGATGATGATGTGGTGGTGGTTGTAGTAATAGCAGTGGTAGGGATGATGTGGTAGTGATTCTAGTAGTAGTATGGATGATTGTGTGGTGGTGGTTGTAGTAGCTGTGGTAGGAATGATGATGTGGTGGTAGTTGTAGTAGTAGTGGTGGTAGGGATGATGTTGTGGTGGTTGTAATAGTAGTGGTGGTAGGGATGATGGTTTGGTGGTGGTTGTAGTAGTGGTGGTGGTAGGGATGATGTTGTGGTGGTTGTAATAGTAGTGGTGGTAGGGATGATGGTTTGGTGGTGGTTGTAGTAGTAGTGGTGGTAGGGATGATGTTGTGGTGGTTGTAATAGTAGTGGTGGTAGGGATGATGGTTTGGTGGTGGTTGTAGTAGTAGTGGTGGTAGGGATTATGTTGTGGTGGTTATAGTAGTTGTGGTGGTAGGGGTGATGGTGTTGTGGTGGTGGTTGTAGTAGTAGTGGTGGTAGGGATGATGATGTTGTGGTGGTTGTAGTAGTAGTGGTGGTAGGGATGATGGTGTTTGGTGGTGGTTGTAGTAGAAGTGGTGGTAGGGATGATGGTGTTGTGGTGGTTGTAGTAGTAGTGGTGGTAGGGATGATGGTTTGGTGGTGGTTGTAGTAGTAGTGGTGGTAGGGATGATGGTGTTGTGGTGGTTGTAGTAGTAGTGGTGG
>NC_088367.1:11256740-11264240 GCF_034508935.2 Berghia stephanieae | reverse complement strand
CTTTGTTCTAATATATCATCTCTATATACCAGATGATTTAATGTGGTTGCGAAAGAAAGAAAGAAAGAGAGAGAGAGAGAGAGAGCGAGAGAGAGAGGGGGGGGGGGAGGAGGAGAGACTTCTTTACAAGAATAACTTATGTATTGACCTTTTGAATTCTATATCCAAAAAAAAAAAAAAGAGAAGAAGAAGAGAGAAATAGAAAGAAAGGCAAAGGGGGAGAGAGAGAGAGAGAGAGAGAGAGAGAGAGAGAGGAGAGAGAGAGGAGAGAGGAGAGAGAGAGAGAGATTTAAAAAGCAATAGGTACCTACAACAAGGGGAAAAAATCCAGACCCATTTGTCCCTTCCCTTCCCCTTCAACCATCAACTAACTAATCAAAGAACACTACTGGTCTTCTGTGACTATTGTGACATCTGGTGCCATACTGTCTGGCCCAACGTCATAAAAACGGGACCGTCACTAAATTTCACGAGACTGAGCACAGGTGTCAAAATATGACATATGACATAATGGTGATTTTGTGGTTTTGAGGAAAATGTTTGACACGGCAAATTTGAAAAAGGAGGAAATGTGATGGGATGGGCGGAGATAAACTACCATTTAGGCGGAAATCCGCCTTTAGGCGGAAGATTCTCAGCCCTGGTAGGTAGGTATATGGATAGATAGATAAGTAGATAGATAGTTGTATATCTATCTATCATTATTATATATATATTATATATATATATATTATAATATATATATATATATATATATATATATATATATATATATATATATATATATATATATATATATATATATAATGAATATATATATGAAGAGATAGAGATGAGAGAGTATGAGTGAAGAAGAGAAGGAAGAGAGAGAGAGAAAGAGAGAGAGAGAGAGAGAGAGAGAAGGAGAGAAGAAGGAGAGAAGAAAGGAGAGAGGAGAAAGAAAGAGAGAGAGAGAAAGAGGAGAGAGAGGAGAGAGAAAGGAGAGAGAGAAGAGAGAGAGAAAGAGGGAAGAGAGAAGAAAAGAGGAGAGAAAGAGAGAGAGAGAGAGAGAGAGAAAGAGAGAGGAAAGAGAAGAAGAGAGAGAAGATGAGAGAAAAGAGAGAAGGGAATAGAAAAGAACAATAACTCACTCACCAAAAGAAGAAACGCTTTTGAAATCAGCGTCCATCCAGACAGACAGACGGACGGACGTGAGAGAAATAGGCGTGCTTAATTGGAAACTTTTTAATCCTTTCAAAATAGTTAATTGATATGAGTTTAACCCTTCCCATACCAACTATAGGAAAATCGTCACATTCGTTACGATACAACCAACATATTTCTTATTCAAATTTCTCTTGTACATCTTAAAATTTTAACTAAATGAACAGTTTGTTATAGAGCATGTTTTGCTAAAGAAATTATGAATGACAAGAGCTTATGGCTATTATGTCTGAGTGATAAAACATCTATTTTTGTGTTAGTTGGGTGTGACGTTTTGGGGAAAATTCTTGAAAATGGCTGGTAAGGAGAGAGTTAACCCTGTCCTTACCAACCATAGGAAAATCGTCACATTCGTTACGATACAACTAGCACTTTTAACATTCCAATTTAATAAAAATAATAAAATAATAAAATAATAAAAATCCCTTCATTCATCCCATAGGGGAATTTTTTTTTCTCTATGTTCTATTCCAAGGGAAGACAATGGAATAACCCAGGCGTCAGCCGCAGTGCAGCGCCGCAAATTGAGCAAGGGCGAGCGAGGTGACTTGCTCAAGGCCACAAAGTGCAACAGCGGCGGATGATCGAACTCGGTACCTTCCGGTACGAAGCAAATACCGTATCGCTGAGCCACGGTGCACCGTGAAATTAATTGACACTAATTAAAAGGTCCATTAGATAAGTTGGGCTGGGATTGAAAACTTAAAAAAAAAAAGGATAAAACATTGCTCTTCAATATTTATAGCCTTCATACAGTCAGTTATTCTCCCAAATCAAAGCAGTTTTATGCGTAGCAATACACAGAAAGCGCTGACGTCACGATCTACCTTTAAGCTATTTCACATCATATGAATAATTGAATACGATTTTAATTCCCACGGGGATGAACATCTTTTTAAAAACCTCAGTCAAAGCATGGGTCTATGAGTACATTTCAGAGAGGGAGGGAGAGAGGGGAGAGAGAGAGAGAGAGAGAGAGAGAGAGAGAGAGAGAGAAAGAGAGAGAGGGGGGATAGAGTTAGAGAGATAGAGAGAGAGAGCGAGAGAAAGAGAGTGAGAGAGAGAGAGAAAGAGAAAAAGAAACAGAGAGAGATAGAGAGAGAGAAATAGAAAGAAAGAAAGAAAGAAAGAAAGAGAGGGAGAAATAGAAAGAAGAGAGAGAGAGAGAAAGAGAGAGAAGAGAGAGAGAGAGAAGAGGAAGAGAGAGATAGAGAGAGAGATAGGAAGAGAATTAGAAAGAAAGAAAAGAAAAAAAAAAATAGAGAGAGAGAGAGAGAGAGAGAGAGGAGAGAGAGAGAGAGAGGGAGAGAGAGAGAGAGATAGGAAGAGAAATAGAAAGAAAGAAAAAAAAAAAGAGAGAGAGAGAGAGAGAGAGAGAGAGAGAGAGAGAGGAGAGAGAGAGAGAGAAGAGAGAGAGAGGAGACGAGAGATGAGAGAAACAGGTACGAATCAACAGCTTTTCCCACAGACTTACCTACCCTTGTTTTTTGTTTTTTCAAAAATAAAACCTAAAGAAATAAAATGTTAAAAAAAGAAACCGTTTTATTTCGTTTCGATTTTAGTCACAGTTTTGATTCTGTATTTTGTAATCCAAATGAAATGAAAACATTACACAAGGAAATGGCAATGAGTTTCACAGTCTGCTTTTAGTTCTCCAGTTTATTGTGCTCGATCGTTGAAATGTGTGGAAATATAATTATAAACCTTCCCTGGCGGCATTGGTTAAGGAGTGAGGTCCCTGCCGCCATCTTGCTGCTTTGTTTACACAGAGACAATAGATAGATCGAAGTTGACTTAACTCGAGTCATTGTTATTGTCTTTTGCCATCCGCGTTTATGAGTAGATACTTACTAAACAGTATTAACCAGATTATAAACGTTCATGGATATACACAGTTGTGTGTGTTGGTCCATTATACTTCCGGATGGCAATGTTGTGAGCTCCTTAGCCAAGGGCATACTATCAATACGTTAACAATGGCTACGGTTCAAGTGTCAGGTTATAGAGATAGTATGCGCTTGGCTAATAAGCTCATAACATTGCCATCCGGAAGTATAACGGAACAACACACAAAACTGTGTGTATCTATGAACGTTTATAGTCAGGTTAATACAGTTCAGTGAGCATTACTCATAAACGCGGATGGCAGACAACAATAACAAAGACCTGAGTGACGTCATCTTCGAACTATCTATATAGATAGTATGCAGATGACGTCACTCTGGCCTTTGTTATTGTTTTTGCCATCCGCGTTTGTGAGTTGTTCTCACTAAACTGTATTAACCAGACTATAAAAGTTCATGGTTACACAGAGTTTGTGTGTTGGTCCGTTATACTTCCGGATGGCAATGTTGTGAACTCCTTGGCCAAGCGCATTCTATCTATAGTTAACGATGGCTAGCTAGCTACGATTAGATGAACTTTAAAGAAAACATTTCACTCAAATGGCGGTCTTTAAACAATAACAAAGGGTTAAACGTCGCCATTTCCTTTCATTCATTGTGGAAAACAATGTAAAAACCATTAGGATCTTTTTATAGATAGATCGAAGTTGACGTCACTCGGGTCATTGTTATTGTCTTTTGCCATCCGCGTTTATGAGTAATACTTACTATAACCAGACTATAAACGTTTAAGGTTACACACAGTTTTGTGTGTTGGTACGTGATTCTTCCGGATGGCAATGTTGTGAGATTCTTAGCCAAGCGCATACTATCTATAAACAATAACAAAGGGTTAAACGTCGCCAGCTCTTTTCATTGTGGAAAACAATGTAAAACCCATTAGGATCATTTTATAGCCTTTTATCGCTTTCCCAGGATGAAATCTTATTTAACCCATTGCCCGCCGCGAGACCAGATTTGTGACTTCTCGTCTCAAACGGTATTAAGTCGGGATGATTAAGATGCTGAAAATGGAATTTGTAGCCAGAAATATCACGATTAAGTTGAATTTATATGCTTTATAGAGGAGAAGGAATATCATATTTTACTGTGCTAAATACCAACGTTTCATATTTTTGACCAATTTGACTATAATTTGACTTTTCAGCATCTGGTCCATCCCGACATAATACCATTTTGAGACGAGGGGTCACATTTGTTTTAGATAATAAATAAAGATAGACGTCACTCACTTCTTTGTTATTGTTTTTAGCCAGCCTTTTTTTATGATTAGTTTTCACTAAATTGTATCAATCAGACTATAAACGGTTAAGGTTACACACAGATCTGTGTATTCGTACGTTATAGCCGGCTGGCGGAATGATGTGAGTAAATTACCTAAGCGCATAGCACCATTGAGTGTCTTTGTCTATCTGAATCTATGACTGGTCAGAGAGAAACTGAAAAAGGTCATCTTTTGTCACCAAGTAAGCGCTTAGTTGAAAAGCATGCGTTGTGAATGGGAGAGAGGGAGAGAGAGATAGAGAGAGAGAGAGAGACAGAGCAAGAGAGAGAGAGAAAGAGAGAGGGGGGGTAGAGAGAGAGAGGGGGAGATAGAGAAAGAGAGAGAGAGAGAGATAGAGCAAGTGAGAGAGAGAGAGAGAGAGAAAGAGAGAGAGGGGGGGAGAGAGAGAGAGAATGAAGGAATGAAGGTAAGAAAGAAAGAAAGAAAGAACGAGAGGGTGATGAAAGAGTAGGAGGAGGAGACAAAGAGTGGTGATGAGAGGGAAGAGAGATTAGAGAGGGAGAGAGAAGAGAAATAGAGAGATAGAGAGGGGGAGGGTAAGAGAGAGAGGGCAGGGCGGGAAAGAGGGTGCAGGGAGAGATTTATTATGTATGTGTGCGTGTGTGTGTGTGTGTGTATGTGTGTGTGTGTGTGTATAAGAGTGTATGCGTATGTATTTGTGTATTAATGTATGTGTGTTTGTGTGTTTATGTACCAAGTAGCCTTTTTCACACATTGTGGAGTGTTTCAAATTTCCAATTCCACACCATAAATCAGGGGGGAGGGGGGGGGGGGGGGGGGGGGGGGGTGAGGTCTTTCTGTGTCTAATTTGCATATTATTATCTGCTGGTTGTTCTCTGTTGCTATCTATGCATGCTTACATCCGGGTACTGGTGATAAAACAAAGGAGCCGGATCTGTTTATCGTGGACAGCAAAACGCATTTATTTATCAATTTTGGCTGAAAAACATTTTCTTCCATCGTAGCCTGCTATAACGTCATTCTGGTATCATAAATGTGCGGCAATGTGGTCTTGTGGTATGACACTCGCTTTCGGATCGGAAGGTCCTGGGTTCGAGCCTTGCTCGCCGAATAGTTGAATTATTGGGGGGAAAAAGGCTCTTTACTCACATTCTCGCACCATACTCAGGTACTAAATGAGTACTTGGCCGTTAACAGCGTTGTCTCTGTCCGAAAAAAAAATGTAATATCGCCTAACAGACGTCATGTCCCGTCCTAAATGTTAAATCATGTTGCTGTTGGCCAGGGACCCCTTGTAAAGCGCTTTGAGCACGTTTAGTGGATATTGCTCTATATAAAAAATCTCAATTCTTTTTTTTAATAGATCTTTAATATTTTTCTATAGATAGTATGCGTTTGGCTAAGAAGCTCATAACATTGCCATCCGGAAGTATAACGGACCAACGCACAAAACTGTGTGTAT
Source organism: Berghia stephanieae (assembly GCF_034508935.2). Taxonomy (NCBI): domain Eukaryota; kingdom Metazoa; phylum Mollusca; class Gastropoda; order Nudibranchia; family Aeolidiidae; genus Berghia; species Berghia stephanieae. The sequence continues at coordinate 11,258,425 of NC_088367.1, read as the reverse complement.
CCATGAACGTTATAAGTCTGGTTGATACAGTTTTGTGAGAGTTACTCATATACGCGGATGGCAACAAACATTAACAAAGACCAGAGTGACGTCAACTTCGTTCTATCTATTGATAAAAAAAGAAATAAAAGACCGACCAAAATTGCGAAAGAGAAAATTCTTGTCGTTGATTGATCTCAAGCACGTCGGAAACATTCCGAGTCTGAAATTTTAGACGGCCAGTTCGAATTAATTCGTCTTTTGGGGGTTTCAAGATGGCCGCCCGTCTTTGACAAAACAATTTTCGTTTTATTTTGGCCAGAGATAAATAACCAAAAAAAAAAAAAAATCCAGCCATATTAAATCAAATAACTAAAAGATGGCCGCCCGTCTTTGACAAAAGAATTTTCATTAAATTTTTACCAGAGAAATAACAAGAAAATCTTACTACATTTATCAAATAACTAAGATGGCCGCCAACTTGTCGAAAATTCTGAAACTTGAAACGTTTTCGAAGTATTTTTTGGCGTCATGTGTTTGAAGATTTAAAAAAAAATTTTTTTAGGCAAAAAAAAAGTTAGCGTAAATTTAATTGTGCGGCTATGTGGTCTTGTGGTATGACACTCGCTTTCGGACCAGAAGGTCCTGGGTTTCATTTCAATCTCGCTCGGCGCATAGTTGAGTCCTTGGAAAAGTCTCTTTACCGTATTCTCTCATCGTACTCAGGTGTAAAATGAGTACCTGGCCATTAACAGTCCGAAAGAAAAATTGTAATATCGCCTAACATGCGTCATGTCTCGTCCTATTATTAAATGTTGCTGTTGGCCGAGAACCCCTTGTAAAGCGCTTTGAGAACGTTTAGTGATCATTGCGCTATATTATTATAAAAGCTCGATTTAAGCTCAATTCAATTATCCATATTGGGAGTTCAAATATTTTTTTAATTATTTGAAGAATTTTTAGTGTGACGGGTTTAAGAGTTTTAAGCAAAAAAAAAAAGTTTAGCGTCATTTTATTTTATCAATAATTGGAGCTCAAATAATTTCTGGCCAAAATAAAGAACTCTGTTTTGTCTTAAAATGGTTGATACGTTTTGAAAACGGTTATTTTGAATCGAGATTTTGAGATAATTCATCTTTTGAGGGTTGGAGATCGAGTACGTTTGAAAAAAAATCGATATAGAGAGTAAGTTTGGAAAATCGATATGAACGACCCTTAATGATAAGTATTAGCGTGGTGAGGAGTGCTCGTTCTTTCTTTTACTCCTCCAGTTCTTGGTAGATTTAAAGATAAGAGAAAATGTAAGATTAAATAACCTTGATGTTAAAAATAGGAATGTTTAAATTGTTAATTTTTTTGGTTATGAATTATAGTTTTAACCCACTCAATCCTAGAGATTTTTGCTACTTTTCAAAATTGGAGAAAAATATATTAAAAATGAGCATGTACATAGATAGTTTTATTCAACTACCGTTAACATGTAATTATTAAAAACATAAGCTTTGATACTACGCCTATAATTTGTCTCAGAAAAATGTAATAAATAGGCACGGGGTAAAAGTAACCTCGGATAAACAACGGATATAGTCGGTGTTAGGGTTGAGTGAGTTAATAGGTTTTTTGGTATATATTTTATAACAAATAATAGACTTGTTAATAGTTGATTAACGATATGATGATATTAATTACAATGATTTTATATTATA
>NC_088367.1:11231740-11244240 GCF_034508935.2 Berghia stephanieae | reverse complement strand
CATAAAACACGATCACAAAAATAAAAATAAGAATTAAACAAACGACGTTGATCTCGCACAAACCCTACCCCCCCCCCCCCCCAACCACTTCCTCCTCTTCGATCCCCCCCCCCCAACCACTTCCTCGTCTTCGACCCCGCCCCCCCAACCACCTTCCTCCTCTTCGACCCCGCCCCCCCCCCCAACCACATTCCTCCTCTAAGACCCTGCCCCCCCCCCCCACCTCCCAACCTCTTCCTCTCTTCGACCCCCCTACCCCACCTCCCAACCTCTTCCTCTCTTCGACCCCCCTACCCCACCTCCCAACCTCTTCCTCTCTTCGACCCCCCTACCCCACCTCCCAACCTCTTCCTCTCTTCGACCCCCCTACCCTACCTCCCAACCTCTTCCTCTCTTCGACCCCCCTACCCCACCTCCCAACCTCTTCCTCCTCTTCGACGACCCCCCCCCCTCAACCCTTCCTCTTCTTCCACCCTCCCCCCCCCCCCCCCCCCCCTTTCCCTCCCACCCCCTTTACGTTTAAATTTATTTAAGGTTCTACAAAGTCTGAACGATAGACTTGACTACAAGACCGTTTCTAATTGACTTTAATGGAATTTCCCTACACCAAACGTATGGACTCTGTGTGTGTGTGTGTGTGTGTGTGTGTGTGTGTGTGTGCGTGTGTTTGTGTATGTGTGTGTGACTCATCTTTCTCTCTCTCTCTCTCTTCTTCTTCTTCTTCTTCTTCTTCTTCTTCTTCTTCTTCTTCTTCTTCTTCTTCTTCTTCTTCTTCTTCTTCTTCTTCTTCTCTTCTTCTTCTTCTTCCTCCTCCTCTTCTTCTTCGTCTTGTGGAAACCTCCAATATTGTCGAGGATCACTCCACAGTTTGTAGGGTTTTACATTTTAAACTTGCTAAAACTCTACACATAATACATACTCTCTCTCTCTCTCTCTCTCTCTCTCTCTCTCTCTCTCTCTCTCTCTCTCTCTCTCTCTCTCTCTCTCTCTTCTCAAAATATAGCATATACCCATCATTATTCTGTTTGAAAAATCTATTTTTGTGTTGGGTGAGAATGAAGTTTCGGGTAAAATTCTAAAAATAGATGGTAGGGAGAGATTCAAAGACTTAGTAGCTACTGCAACAAAACTTTGTTTTCAATAAGTTTAAGGAATCAAATATCTTGATATTATTGTCAGTTTGGGCCTAATTTCGTGGTACTACGCAATTTTCATAGCAGTAGATAGGTCTGTGATAGATATTATATGTGACATTTCGCCTGAAAACGGAATTAAGTCGGGTTGGTTAAGATGTTGAAAATTGAATTTATAGCCAGAAATATCAGACTTGTGTTGAGTTTATATGTTTTATTGAGGAGAATGGATACCATGTTTTAGGGTGCTAATGCCAACAATTTATATTTTTGATCAGTTTAACATTAATTCGGCTTCTAGGCATGTGGTTCATTCCGACATAATTAATACCATTTTGAGACGATGGGTCACATATAGATAGAACGAAGATTGCGTCACTCAGGTCTTTGTTATTGTCTTTTACCATCCACGTTTATGAGTAATTCTCACTAAACTGTATTAACCAGACTATAAAAGTTCAAGGTTACACAGAGTTTTGTGTGTTGGTCCGTTATACTTCCGGATGGCAATGTAGTGAGATTCTTAGCCAAGCGCATATAGGTAAACAAATAGGCCAAGGCATCATAATTTATTGCTCTCTTTTTGTCCTTAGATCAAATTCTACTCCTTGTCCCCACACCACCACCACCTCCACCTCCTCAACCACCGCCACCCCTCCTCACCCTATGATAACTTTGACAATTCCCCCCCCCCCAGTCCCCACCCCTTTTTTTTCCCCAACTTCTACTTAACATCTTCACAACATACCACCCCCCCCCCCCTTCCTCCCCCCCCCCCCTTCTAATCCTTACCTTTAAAATAAAAAAAGAAAAGAAAACGACAATTCACTCCTCCATGAACCCCCCCCCCCTCCTCCCCCACCCCGGACAATGATATCATCCTCTAAAACATCTCCACAACGATCTCCCCGCCCCCCCCCCCCCCCGCCACTCTCCCACTGCCAGAACACCCCTACCCCCCCCCCCCCCCCCCCCATCCCCCCCCCCCCCCCCCCCCCATTAACTAATTGTCATCACAAGACAAGGAGTCCCCGTCGCCAGTCTTTATTGTCCTCTCCTTTAATCAAAACATCTTCTACCCCCCAAATGTTATTCTTTTCACTGCATAGGCTATTAAAAATTCCTTCAACAACCCCCCCCCCCCCCCGCCCACTAGCTCCTCACACACACACACACACACACACACACACACACACACACAAGCCCATACCAGACAATGCATCTTAACCCCCCCCCCCCCCCCCCCCCCCCCCCCCCCCCCCCCCCCCCCCCCCGCCCATCTTTCACTTATTACCATCTTCATTTCCATACGGGCCAATTATCCTGTCTCTCATTCCGTTACAGTAGAGAACAGAATACAATATTCTCTCTCTCTCTCTCTCTCTCTCTATCTATCTATCTATCTCTCTCTCTCTATCTATCTATCTATCTATCTATCTATCCATCTCTATCTACCCTCCCCTCTCTGTATGTTTGTATGTGTGTAAAGTTATGCGTTAGCGTGTGTCTGTGTCTCTCCCCCTGTCTTTCTCTCTTGATATCCTCCATTTCAATCTCTTTTCATATATTATAACTACTTTATTCTATATTACAACCCCTTACCCCCCCCCCCCTTTCTAAATCTGTCTTCCTCTCTCTCTCTCTCTCTCTCTCTCTCTCTCTCTCTCTCTCTCTCTCTCTCTCTCTCTCTCTCCCCCCCCTCCTACTTTCTCTCTCTTTGTCTCTCTCTTCATTCGAGTGTCTTTTCCTCTTATTCTTCTTCCCCGTTGCCTTCTTTGTCATTTCATCTGTTCTCATCATCATCTTCTTGTGTTTCATTCCGAATTCCCTGGGGTACACCCACCAACCCATTCTTCCATTAACATGATTCACCACACCAACAAATCACCACCACCACCAATGTTTCCCTATTCAAAACTTCATTGTAAATAACCCACCACCTCCCCCCTCCCACCGCTCCGCCTCCCCTCCTCACCCCCCCCCCCCACACACACACACACACACAACATTTCAACTACTATAATTTGAAGTCATTATTCCGAATGCCTTAAAATGTTCCATAATTCCCTTGTTCGCTGAGCTATTCAACGAGAAAAATTAATCCTTCAGAACCATTAGGCCCATGAAGCCGGAGTTAATCCCAGTTTCTATAGCGTGAAATGGACAATAATAATTTCTTACTATCCTTTTGATAGGACGTTAGTCTATCGCAAAAGTACTTTCCGACAAATTGAACAGACCCAGCTACCCATTTATTGCTGGGTAGAAAGGGGAATAAAAGAAAAATAATCTCGACTGCACCCGGGATCGATCTCGGTCCCTTTGCGTGTGAAGCGAGTGCTCTACCAACTGAACTATCGGGACCCCCTTCCACCAACGAAACGCCTGATTTACTTTTAATCATAAAATTCCGACTTCGATTATCGATAAAAATTGTCAAAATCGATTCTTAAACATAAAATTCTGAAAACAATTTTCGAAATGTCAAGTTTAAGATTTCTTAACAATGGTAGTGTTTGTCTTGGTTGATGAAAGATATAGATAGTATGCAGATGACGTCACTCATGTCTTTGTTATTGTTTTTTGCCATCTGCGTTTATGAGTAATGCTCACTGAACTGTATTAACCCGACTATAAACGTTCATGGATACACACAGTTTTGTGTGTTGGTCCGTTATACTTCCGGATGGCAATGTTATGAGCTTCTAAGCCAAGCGCATACTATCTATATCTCATTCGTCTGTAGTGTTTCATTAATCCTGTTTTGTTGATAAAGGGGAAAATCGAAACGTCCATTTTATCTGTTTTCGTATATTATATTATTACATTGAAGCTTACATTCAATTTCACATTACATTGTTAGTTATTTCTTCGAGCTCCGAGCTTCGAGCAGCACTATTTACATGACCATCAATTATTTAATATAAAAATTTTAAAAATATGCCTTTTTCGCCACGACATCATAAGATATCGTCGCCTATGCATTCCACGAAGGAATATAATATAGATAACTCATCAAACAAGATGTCTGATGTCAACAGGAATCACCCATGTTGTCCAAGTGAGCAAATTGGGGGCTAATTTTAATAATCTTGCTCAAGGAAAAAAAACGAAAGTGCCTGAAGCGGGGTTCGAACCCGGGTCACAGTGCAATGCCTTAACCACTCGGTCAGGTATTAAATATTATAATAAATATTTAGATATAGTAAAAGCAAAAATTCTGATAAAAATGGGAAAAAGGCGTTTTGTAAGAGCACCAGTACTGTAAACCTATTGATTACTTAATGGATATAAGTCCCTTTATCTCTAATCTCCGTGGATCTTTTACAGTAATCTGGGATTTAACTTTATACGGTATTGAAAAAAAAAAAAGAAAAAATTGTAACCAATATCTATCTCTGGCGTATATCTAGAAAAACTCGTATTTAAAATTTGGCCAGAAAACTCGTCCTTCAAATATCGATCGATTTAAATGACCCTCATCTTGGCAAAAACTTTCAAACCTGGGACTTCGCCGAAGTCTTCATTGGAGTCCCAGTTTTTAGAGTTTTTTACGAAGATGTAGGTCATTTAAATCGATCGATATTTGAAGGAAGAGATTTCTGGCCAAATTTTTAAATACGAGTTTTGTTTTGTTTTCAGTGTATGGCAGGCAGTGAACTGATGGTTAATCTCTGTGGCTATTCACTCAACCCTCGCCTTCTCCCAGCCATCATAGACCCATTCGCCTTGTAGTAGGGGACTTAACTTTTGAAGAGGGTTAATACTGTTGTGGAATTATTATTATTATTATTATTATTATTATTATTATTATTATTATTATTATTAGTCGTATTGATAGCGTGAATTCTAAAAGATGTTGAATGAGTTTGTGAGTCTGGTAATGTAATCATGCACGTGTGTGAGTGAGTATTGAATGAGTGAGTGGTACAAGGGGTTGTGAGTAATAAATTAAGTGATAGCTTTAATAATATTATATATAATTTTATGAGCAGTTTATTTATTATTCTCTGTATCGTTGTTGTTGTCATCCTTTCATTGTTATCATCTCATCGTCGTGGTCACTACTGTCATCGTCGTCATCATCATCATCATCATCATCATCGTCGTCTTCATCATCATCATCATCATCATCATCATCATCATCATCATCATCATCATCATCATCATCATTATCATCATCATCAGTAGTGGTAGCAGTAGGAGTAGTATAAGTAGTAGTAATAATGATAATAATAACAATAATAATAATAATAATAATAATAATAATAATAATAATAATAATAATAATAATAATAACAACAACAACAACAATGATGATGCTGATGCTGATGCTGATGATGATGATGATGATGATGATGATGATGATGATGATGATGATGATGATGATAATAATAATAATAATAATAACAATAATAATAATAATAATAACGTGAGCACAGGATCCAATTCTCAACGTCTAAGTTTTCTTTCAAAATCAAAACGTTTTATTGATCTTTTTAATTCAACGCTGGTATCGATGGCCTGAGGCCTGAGAAATGAACGGTTAGCTTGGCTTGTCTGGGTGTTTTGTTTGGGTTTGTTTTTTGTTTTGTCTGTCTTTGTGATTATTTGTTTGATTGTTTGTTTGTTTGTTTGGTTGGTTGTTTGTTTGGTCCAGGATTGCTAAAGGTGGTTTGGACCATGCTTTAAGCCCACAATGGTCCAGGGATTCAAAATCACGATAATATTATTTGGAATTTGATAATGTTCTTGTTTTATAGAAATAACGTACTGATAATAATGATGATGATAACGTGATAATGATGATAATAAAAATGATAATGATGATAATGATAATGATAACAATAATAATGATAATAATGATAATGATTATAATGATGATGATAATCATAATGATAATATTATTTTTTATTATTATTATTATTATTATTATTATTATTATTATTTTTATTTATTATTATTATTATTATTATTATTATTATTATTATTATTATTATTATTATTATTATTATTATTATTATTATTATTATTATTATTATTATTATTATTATTATTATTATTATTGTGTATGTGTGTCTGTGTCTGCGCGTGTGTGAGTTCTTTAAAGCTGCTCCATTCAATTTTGTTCAATATTTTGTCAAGTACAAAGCTTCTCACAGCTTCTCACAGCTTGGTGCTTACTTCAATAGATGTTTTCCCCCTTCCCTACGAGACTGTTCACCTTTTCCTGACATTTGTAACGACGTGAAGGTTGTTGTACCAGCGATAAAATATCACGGGAAATCGTCGATTTATCGATAATTGTTTACAGTTAATTTATTATCGTAACATTGTCTTTGACAGTACGCTTGATAAATAATATGGGGAATATTATAATACCGTTGTCACACTTTAAAATTATGACAAAATTTATAGATAGTATGCGCTTGGCTGAGAAGCTCATAACATTGCCATCCGGAAGTATAACGGACCAACACACAAAACTGTGTGTATCCATGAACGTTTATAGTCGGGTTAATACAGTTCAGTGAGCATTACTCATAAACGCGGATGGCAAAAAACAATAACAACGACCCGAGTGACGTCATCTTCGAACTATCTATAGTAAGAGATAGCCGAGATTTTGGGTGAAAGTTCATTGATTACAACATCCGCCAGGTAGATATATAGATAGTTCGAAGATGACGTCACTCAGGTCTTTGTTATTGTTTTTTGCCATCCGCGTTTATGAGTAATGCTCACTTAACTGTATTAACCTGACTATAAACGTTCATGGATACACACGGTTTTGTGTGTTGGTAGATTCTGGTTTTAAAAGCCTACTTTCGGTCAATTCTAACAGATCCAGCTACCCCATCACTGGTAGTTGAACAGATCAGGTGTCAGAAAAAATATATATCTCGAACGCACTTTGGCTAGATACCAGTTCCAATCGCTTGTGGGGTGAGCGCTCAAACACTGGGCTATCAGCACCTCTCAGTCCATACACAATACACATGCAGCAATCAAATTGTATTTAAACATTGTTTTCTTGTTTTTTGTTTTTAAGGGTTTTACGGCGCTTGCAACACATTAAGGTCATATCAGCGCCAGTAAAAAGGAAAAAAATGGGATAGTAAAAAGTTCTAGAATTACAATCAAAGCACCCAAGAAATAGTAAGATATAGGGGAACTGGGAACAAATAGGGATCAGATGTAGATTCCAAGAGCATACTACCAATGCACTTAGTTTGAGATCACCTATAAGTCTCATCCAGACACAAGCACAAAATCCAACACAGAGGAATACACTCAAATGCTTGCATTATACATTAAAAATAACAAATATAATAACACATAACAAAGAGATGATTTACAAGGAAAAAAAATATCATCTCCCAAAACAATAACTATGCATTTGACTGTTTCCCTCCCAGTCAAAGACTCCGGCCAGGGTCGGGACAAAACCGAGCAATCTCACACCAAGACAAACACAGAAAGCAAGTTGGAAAACAGATATAAGGGGATAGAAGACACGGTAAGTACCTCCCTGCCCACTGTGGAGGTAGGGAACCCCACCCAGTATTTAAACATTCAAAATTGAGCTTTTATATAGCGCAATATCCACTAAATGTGCTCAAAGCGCTTTACAAGGGTCCCTTAACGGACGGGACATGACGCCTGTTAGGCGACATTACAATCTTTTTCGGAGAGACACAACGCTGTTTTACGGCCAGGTATTCATTTTACACCTGAGTACATTGAGAGATTGTGAGTAAAGCTAGAGAGACTTTTCCAAGGACTCAACTATGAGCCGAGCATGAGCAAGGCTCGAACCCAGGATCACATTCCGATCCGAAAGCGATAGTGCCATCATACCACTAGACCACATAGCCACATTGTAATTGTAGCATGCATACGCATGTATTCATCCGCCAGCGAGACCATCAAACACAGCCATAATATATCCATCCGCCTCCCCTCCAGTCATGGCGGACCATCAAAGACAAACAAATTAGACCGGTTAAATCATTCTAATCAACGAAGGTCATTATAATCAGAGATCGCCTTTCTCTCTTCCCTTCCTGCTTTTCCTTTCTTATTCCTTCTTCTTTCTTCCCTCCCTCCCTCCCTCCTCCCTTTCTCCCCTCCAAGTAATTCCTTCCACAAGTTCGCCCGTTCTTTTCTTGGCGACTTCCGTTTCCTGAGGGCTAAACTGTGTCTTAGAATCTCAAGGACATCAGAATCTCTCTCTCCGTGTCTCTGTATTATTATGTGTGCGTGCTAGTGAGTGTGGGTGTGTGTGAGCGTGTGCGTGGGTTTGTGTCTATGAGAGAGAGAGAGAGAGAGAGAGAGAGAGAGAGAGAGAGAGAGAGAGAGAGAGATGTGGTGTATGACAGGCCTCGACTACGGATGTTTTTGATCGAGTTTTATTTTCAAAGTTATTCTTTGTGGTGAGCACAATATTATTGTGACCCTTCGCCTCAAAACGGTATTAAGTCGGGTTGGTTAAGATGTTGAAAATTGAATTTATAGTCAGAAATATCAGACTTGTGTTGAGTTTGTATGATTTATTGAGGAGAATGGATACCGTGTTTTAGGGTGCTAATGCCAACGATTTATATTTTTGACAAATTTAACATTTAATTCGGCTTCTAGGCATATGGTTCGTTCCGACATAATACCGTTTTGAGACGATGGGTCACATATTTGTATTCAACGACAAGTAGACAGAATACAATATTAATCGATTTTAATGTCTTATTTTCACACCCTTTCAAACGTAAGTAGTCCTTCAGAGCCATTGGAGCCCGTGGAGCCGGAGTTTATCCCGGTTTCTATAGCGTGAAACGGACAATAGCAGGTGGGATAACATTGGGGGTGGGGCTGACTATTTTTGTTTGTTTTTATTGGGTTTTTTAAGAGACAGAATTGCGCAACATCAAAGTTCAACAGGAGTCAACATTCTCACAGCTCGTGATGGGCACCAGGTTTCGGGGAGTTTATTTTTATATCTGCCATCATTATCCAGGAACTCAAGGCACCTAAACCGGGAAACACACCGACGCCAGAGTCAGAAATAGTGCAGTGATGGGTGAATCACCAGACAGAAATATGCTTGCTATCCTTTGGATAGGACGCTAGTCTATCGCAAAGTACTTTCCGCCAGATCTAACACAGACTCAGCTCGGGTGGACAGGAGGGGGGGGGGGGGGAATCGGGAAAAAATCTCGACTATACCCGGCGGGGCCGATCTTGGTCCCTTTGCGTGGGAAGCGAGTGCACTACCAACTGAGCTATAGGGACCCATTTTTCAAACACGCTTACATAAATTTGATTTGATTTTTTGTTCTATTTACATATTCATCAATCTATGTTTTATTTAAATGCTAAGCTATCTATTCATTCTTCAATAGATATTTATCTATCTATCTATTAAATTATTCATTTATTCAATTATTTAATGATTTATCTATTTATTTATTTATTTATTTCACTTATTTGATGATATAATATGTTCTTATTTACTTGTCTACCTATTCCTCTAGTTATTTCACTTATGTACATATTTATATATGTATATATTATATTTATTCCTTTTGTAACAGCTTGTTTGCTTTGTTACATTATGTTATCTATTTCTATCTTTCATACATTGATACATCCATCCATCCACCCCCCCCCCCCCCCCCCCCCCCCCCCCTCACCCCCACCCCGGGGCTCCGACATCAGGCCAGCAGGTAAGATCAATAGAATAAAACAACCTGGATTTGTTCTCGATATGCCAGCGTTTTCCATCTATTTCCACGCGTGTGAGTATCGCTAAATAGATCGAACTGCTCATCATCATCTGTATATTCTATTGTGTGTGCGACAGTCTGTGTGTATTGTGTGTGTGTGTATTGTGTGTGTGTGGATGTGTGCGTGACTGTGATTTGTTTTGTTTTTTGTTTATGTGTTCGAGTCAAATTATTTGTTGTAATCTTTTCAATATTATGCGTGTGATTGTGTGTTTGTGTGCGTGTATGTGTGTGTGTGTGTGTGCGTGTGTGTGTGTGTGTGTGTGTGTGTGACTGTGATTTGTTTTTGTTTTTTTGTGTGTGTGCGAGTCAAATTGTTGTAATCTTTTCAATATGTGTGTGATTGAGTGTGTATTTGTTTGTTTGGTTTGTGCGGCTATGTGACACTCGCTTCCGGATTATAAAGTCCTGGGTTCGAGCCCTGCTCGACGAATAGTTGAGTACTTGGAAAAGGCTCGTTACTCTCATTCTCTCACCGTACTCAGGTGTAAAATGAATACCTGGCCATTAACAGCGTTGTCTCTATCCGCAAAATTTCTAATAATCGCCAAACAGGCGTCATGTCTCGTCCTACATGTAAAGCGTTACTGTTGGCTTGTAAAGCGCTTTGAGCAGGTTTAGTGGAATTAATTGCGCTATATAAATGCTCTAGCTAGTTGTTTTTTTCTTCCAATTTTAAATTTAAATTAACATTTTCGTCACCTGCTGATGGTTCCATCTGATAGAATAAAGGGTTGAAACTAACAGTGAGTTACTAACAAAATTGTCCGTTTCACGGTATAGAAACCGGGATAAACTCCGTCTCCACGGGTCTGATGAATCTGAGCGAATACTATTTTTTTCTTTTCTTTTGTTGTTGTTTTTTTTTTTTTTTTTTTTTTTTTTTTTTTCTATTTTTTAAAACTTTTTTTTCTGTTTGCTTTTTCTTTTGGGTCTTTTAATTATTTTTTTTTTCTCTTTTTTTTCCTTTTATTTTTTTTTTGGTTTTTTTTTTTTTTTGTTTTGTTTTGTTTTGTTTTCTTTGTTTCGCCATCTGCAAGTCCGCCCTGATAGAATACAAGATCTAAACAGTGAGTAACAAAATAGTCTCATTGGAGCAGCAGGATTGTCTGTCTGTAGGAAACGGTTGGAAAAAGCTGAACGTAGTGGAGAGATAAAGCTTCTATAGTCGCCTGGGGCGCTGCTGGAATGACAAAACGTATCGCATGCGCCATGGCATACATGCACTCACTCGATCGGAGGAACAAAATTAATAACAGTAATTTGCAGATTATTTTCTGGGTTTTTTTCTTTTTTTTTTTTTTTTTTTTTTTTTTGGGGGGGGGGGGGGGTTAGGATAAATGCATGCGCGTTGATGATGATGATGATGATGATGATGATGATGATGATGATGTTATATTTAAATAGTCTTCAGTTAGTGTGTCAGTTTTGTGTGATGATGATGATGATGATGATGATGATGGTGATGATGATGATGATGATGATGATGATGATGATGATGATGATGATGATGATGATGATGATGATGATGATGATGGTAAATTTAAATAGTCTTCAGTTAGTGTGTTGGTTTTTGTGTGATGATGATGATGATGATGATGATGATGATGATGATGATGATGATGATGATGATGATGATGATGATGATGATGATGTATGAAAAGAAGAAGAAGAAGAAGAAGAAGAAGAAGAAGAAGAAGAAGAAGAAGAAGAAGAAGAAGAAGAAGAAGAAGAAGAAGAAGAAGAAGAAGAGAAGAAGAGAAGCAGAAGAAGAAGAAGAAGAAGAAGAAGAAGAAGAAGAAGAAGAAGAAGAAGAAGAAGAAGAAGAAGAAGAAGAAGAAGAAGAAGAAGAAGAAGAAGAAGAAGAAGAAGAAGAAGAAGAAGAAGAAGAAGAAGAAGAAGAAGAAGAAAAGGAGGCGGAGGAGAAAAGACAAAAAGAAGATTTCACATGCTCAGTGCGCTTGATTCAAAATATTTAATTCATTCCTACAGCAGGCCATATGGAACCATATTTCCATTTCATACAGTATCAGTCGCCTGTTGGGCGTCCACTTTGCACTAACTACACTCTTGCAACATCCATCATGCACTGCATAGACCCAGCAGGTACTCACTCAGTCACACACACCTACGGTTACAACAGAGGGTACATCATCATCATCATCATCATCATCATCATCATCATCATCATTGCCTTTTTCACCCTGGGTCAGGGTATAGGCCACGGGCCACAGACAAACAGTTTCCATCCTTCTCTGTCCTGAGCTAACTTTTTAATCTCATTCCAGGTCTTATCACTTCTCTGTATATCAGCTTCTTTAATTTTTCTCCATGTTCCTCGTGGCCTTCCCCTTGATCTTCTGCCCTGAGGGTTCCAGTCCAATTACAGCATCAATTAAAGCACGCACAATTACTACTATTTAACTCTGCACTCTATATCTGCACCACCAACATCAACAAGCACCAGCTGCTGCAGGCAGCAGCACCGGCTCGACACCGGCACGGCACGGCACAGCACTTGGCACGACACCGGCACCGGCACCGGCACCGGCACCGGCAAGACAACAAACGACACAAGCACAAG
>NC_088367.1:11214240-11224240 GCF_034508935.2 Berghia stephanieae | reverse complement strand
CAAAATGAACCAGATGCTTAAATGCCGAATTAAATGTTAAACTGATCAAAAATATAAATTGTTGGCATAAGCACCCTAAAACATGGTATCCATTCTCCCCAATAAAACATACAAACTCAACACAAGTCTGATATTTCTGGCTATAAATTCATTTTTCAACATCTTAACCAACCCGACTTAATACCGTTTTGAGGCGAAGGGTCATATATTCGCAGGTCTGATAACCGAGCGCAATTATGGGCCTGATTTTTTTAACATCTTTGTAATAGACAGTACATTGTGTTGGTTTGAAAGTACCTATTTCCATTATAACAATGAGCCCATAATAATTTGGGTTATCAGACCTGCAAATAAGTACACGCCGACTTATGTCAATCTGAACTATGACTTTGGAAAGTATAAAGATAGTATGCGCTTGGCTAAGAACAACATTGCCATCCGGAAGTATAACGGACCATCACACAAAACTATGTGTAACCTTGAACGTTTATAGTCTGGTTAATACAGTTTAGTGAGAATATAACATGGATGGCACAAAAAAAAAAATTAAAACAACAACAAAGACCTGAGTGACGTCAACTTCGTTCTATCTATATTCATAGTTTTTATTGAAAGGTAGGTTTTATCCGGCTGGCGGATGTTATGAGTATTTTACCTAAACGCATAACATCAATAGGTCATTTTGTTCAATGTGACTAATGGAAACGTTGACAACCAGCGCAGACAAAGCAACGTAATTATAATACAATTTCTTCTTAAGAAAAGATCCAATCAAATGGGCAGCAACGAGTCATGTGATCGATGACTCGGTTGGACGACACAACCTGGATATAGACTAGATCGCTCCATTAACTCATTCAATCCTAGAGATTTTTGGTACTTTTCAAAACTGGAAAAAAAATGTATTAAAATGAGCATGTGCATAGATAGTTTTATTCAACTATCATTAACTCACTCAACCCTAACACCGACTATATCCGTAGTTGACCCGGGGTTACTTTTACCCCATGCCTATTTATTACATGTTTCTGAGGCAAATTATAGACGTAGTATCAAAGCTAATGTTTTTCATTTTACATGTTAATGGTAGTTTGATATAATAAAACTATCTTTGTACATGCTCATTTTTAATATATTTTTTCCAATTTTGAAAAGTGGCAAAAATTTCGAGGATTGAGTGAGTTAACGTGTGAAAACTAAAAACATTAGCTTTGATACTACGCCGATAGATAGAATGCGCTTGGCCAAGGAGTTCACAACATTGCCATCCGGAAGTATAACGGACCAACACACAAACTCTGTGTAACCATGAACTTTTATAGTCTGGTTAATACAGTTTAGTGAGAACAACTCACAAACGCGGATGGCAAAAACAATAACAAAGGCCTGAGTGACGTCATCTTCGAACTATCTATAATTTGTCTTATAAAAATGTAATAAATAAATAGGGTTGAGTGAGTTAATCGGTACAATATATCCGGCTGACAGATGTTGTGAGCATTTTACTTACACGCATGAGCACTACTAAAGACAACTCACTAGACGCTACACAAACCTAAAAAATGACGTCACACTGCCAGTCCAAGAGGGTTCTAGTGTCAGGCTATATGTTAACGAAGGCTACGATCTGGTTCACCCCGACATAATATTGTTTTACGACGATGAGTTACATTTTCTTTCTAGTAAGTCGTGTGTTTCAGTTTCATTGGAATACGCTTCAACAGTGGTAACGCCACTTCCTTCCTAATGACGCATGGTAACTTAGTAACTGGCTCTAAACTATCGGAACAATGGCGGACGCCCTTATGAAATATTTCTCCGACGAGCAAAAAAGCGTATCCAGAGGAGAAAAAAACATTATAAATATGATCATGTTTTGACTTTTACATATTCTGATCACAAGACATTTGAAAAGTTCTAGCCAGCATGAAGAATAAAAAGTACCGATTTTCTTGGTTTAGAACCAAGATGGCCGCCGTTGCTGGGCGACGTGACATCAGACTACTGAATCCAATTTTACCATCGCCCTTCTTTCTGTGTATACATCCAAGTCTTCTTGCTGGCTTTTATTTCCGCCATGTTTTCCAAACATCTTTTGTCCGAGTTCCCTTTGTGGTACGGGGTTGCCCGACCTTTGTTTTGGGCTCCCTTTACTTTGTCGGGCCAGGGTTCCTTGAACATTCTGAAGCCCGAGGACCATATTGTGTTTGTTCAGAATTGACGTGTACATATTTGGAGGTCTGATAACCTAACCCAATTACGGGCGTTTTTTAACATTTTTGTAATGGACAATATTTTGCGTTGGTTTGAGAGTATTTCCATTACAACAATGAGCCCATAACAACTTGGGTTATCAGACCTGCAAATAAGTACGCGTCGGTCAGGACAGGATAAAATGGAAATTAATGCCCCCCCCACACACACACACACACACCACCACCACCACCACCATCACCACCATCATCCCGTCTTCATCACAATATCATGCAGAGGGAAATAGTACCATGAAAAAAAAAAAACGATTTTCCTCCGAGCTTAAAATGATCCATCCATGTATATAAGTTATTCTCACTAAACCGGATTTACCGGCCTATATAGATAGTATGCGCTTGCCTAAGAAGTTCACAACATTGCCATCCGGAAGTATAACTGACCAACACACAAAACTCTTGTGTAACCAGTCTGGATAATACAATTAAATGAGAATTTTTACTCATAAACGTGGATGGCAAGAAACAATAACAAAGTCCCAAGTGACGTCGACTTCGTTCTATCTATAGATAGTATGAAGTTACGTCACTCATGTCTTTGTTGTTGCTTTTTTGCCATCCGCGTTTATGAGTAATGCTCACTAAACTGTATTAACCAGACAATAAAAGTTCATGGTTACACATTGTTTTGTGTGTTGGTCCGTCATACTTCCGGATGGCAATGTTGTGAACTTCTTAGCCAAGCGCATACTATCTATAGGTGTGTAACCAGTCTGGATAATACAATTAAGTGAGAATCACTCAAAAACGTAGATGGTAAGAAACAATAACAAAATCCCGAGTGACGTCGACTTCGTTCTATCTATAGATAGTATGCACTTGACTAATAAGTTCACAACATTGCCATCCGGAAGTAAAACTGGCCAACACACAAAACTGTATGTATCCATGAACGATTATAGTCGGGTTAATACAGTTCAGTGAGCATTACTCATAAACGCGGATGGCAAAAGAAACAATAACAAAGTCCCGAGGTGACGTCGACTTCATTCTATCTATAGATAGTATGCAGATGACGTCACTCAGGCCTTTGTTGTTGTTTTTGCCATCCGCGTTTGTGAGTTGTTCTCACTAAACTGTATTAACCAGACTATAAAAGTTCATGGTTACACAGAGTTTGTGTGTTGGTCCTTTATACTTCCGGATGGCAATGTTGTGAACTCCTTGGCCAAGCGCATTCTATCTATAAAAACGTTCAAGGCGAGAACAGATAAAATTATACTATTCTACTATTGAAGTGTCTGTTTATCAGAATAATAACAATAATGTATAAATAAATATGCATGGAACCCTTCCAGAACGTTCTAGCCAGACAGTAGACAGATAGAATAGCCTTTAGTAGATAGACCATGTGACCTAATTCCAACGACTTTACGATGACACGTCTGTGACTAGAATAAATGTGTTTATAATTCGATAGAATAATACTATCCTGTACTATAATAATATAATAATAATAATAATAATAATAATAATAATAATAATAATAATAATAATAATAATAAAATAATAATAATAATAATAATAATAATAATAATAATAATAATAATAATAATAATAATAATAATAATAATAATAATAATATAACAATACAACATAATGGGCAGCGACCAACGACTGGTGTGTCTTTTTTTACGAAGCCCGCCGAAACCCGACGAAACCCGACGAAACGCGACAAAACCCTACAAAGTTAATGGGAAGTAGGTAGCAGTGGAGAGTGAACCTGAGACTCAGGGAAGTGTACACCAGTCGGGAGTGAACCTGAGATTATGGTTATCGGCGGGTTTCGGCGAGTTTCGGCGGGTTTCGTAAAAAAGACACACCCAACGACCATTGGGGAAACAAACAGTAACAGTGCCTGGTATTGGATCAAAAGGGACGAGATATGGTAGATAGGAAATAAAACAAAACAAAACAAAAAACATATGCTGTGCTCATTGCTCATCTTTTTGGTCCCACCGTACTTAAAGTGCTCCGGAATGTTTATTGTTTATTAATCCAAGTAATCTAAATAATAATGATAATAATAGTAATAATAATGATAGTGATGATGATGATAATAATAATAATAATAATAATAATAATAATAATAATAATAATAATAATAATAATAATAATAACAATAATAATAATAATAATAATGATAATTATAATAATAATATATAATAATAATAATAATAATAATAATAATAATAATAATAATAATAATAATAGTAGTAGTAGTAGTAGTAGTAGTAATAATAATAATAATAATAATAATAATAATAATAATAATAATGATATCAAAAATAAATAGTTATAATAATAATAATAATATTCATAATCATAGTAATAATAATAATAATAATAATAATAATAATAATAACAATAATAATAATAAATAATAATAATAATAATAATAATAATAATAATAATAATAATAATAATAATGATAATTTTTGTTTGTTTTCTTTTTGTTGTTGGCTGAAGAACAGTTTTGAGCCCGAAACGTTTCTTGTTTGGTATAATATTGTTCTTTTTCTTTTTAAGCTGTTATATCCATATTTGTTTATTACTATTTACAGTCCACAGCTTCTAGCAGCTTTGTATCACTTTGACTAGTATAGATAGAATGAAGTTGACGTCACTCGGGTCTTTGTTATTGGTTTGTTTGGGTTTTTTTTTTTGCCATCTGCGTTTATGAGTAATTCTCGCTGAACTGTATTAACCTGACTATAAACGTTCAAGGTTACACACAGTTTTGTGTGTTGGTCCGTTATACTTCCGGATGGCAATGTTGTGAGCTTCTTAGCCAAGCTACTATTTATCTATAAATCACATTATGAAGGAGCAGTTTTGTTGAAATCATTTAAAACTATTGATGGTTTAAGTGAAATACTCATCATTTCTGATCGCCAAATCAATTTGCCAACACAAAGTGAGCCCGAAACCGTAGAGCATCTCGTTGAACGGTGTTTTGTGACGAAGCTTCCGGGTGGGTTTGCGCGTAGCCATCGTAAGTGATAGCCTGACACTGACCAAAAAAAGACGTCAAAATGCCAGTCTTCGGTCACAAAAGAAAACAAATCGTGAGTTGTATTCAATAGTTCAACCAATGGGACCACCTGTTTCCATGATCTCTACTAACGACAACTCACTAAGCGGTGCAAAAATCAAATAATGACGTTTCAGTGTCAGGCTATAACTTAACTATGGCCACGGTTTACGCGTAGCCTTCGTTAACATGACACAAAAACCCTCTAGGACTTGCAGTTTGACGTCATTTTGTTAGTTTTATGCAGCGTCAAGTGAGTTGTCGTTAGTAGTGCTCAAGGAAACAAGTGGTCCCATTGGTTAAACTATTGAATACGATTTGTTTTCTTTTGTGGCAAAAGACTTGTCTTTTCACGTCATTGTTTGGTCAGTGTCAGGCTATAATTTTAACAATGGTTACGGTTTGTGACGGTGCACGACAGCGGTAAAGAATTTGCTGATTGGGTCGATCGTCATAACAAAGTAGTGTGAGTACCATTAGAAGCAGCATTCAATACTAAAGAGACTGTGTCTTATAACCTTTTATTTTTACAGATAGTATGCTCTTGGCTAAGAAGCTCACAACATTGCCATCCGGAAGTATAACGGACCAACACACAAAAACAATGTGTAACCATGAACTTTTATAGTCTGGTTCATACAGTTTAGTGAGATTACTCATAAATGCGGATGGCAAAACAAAAACAATAACAAAGACACGAATGACGTTAACTTCATTCTATCTATAGTCTGGTAGACAGACTTTAAATAGAACTAATCACCTAAATTGACAGTCTAAAAACAATTTTTTTTCTTCTAAAAATAGAGCTTTAAAAAAAATTTAAATTTAAAAAAAAATTCACTTTATTCATCCCATAGGGGAAATTTGTCTTTAGGGTCTATTCCAAGGGAAGACTGGAATAACCCAGGCGTCGGCCGCAGTGCAGCGCCGCAAATTGATCTTGGGCGAGAGGTGACTTGCTCAAGGCCACTCAGCGCAGCGGCGAGTGATCGAACTCTGTACCTTTCGGGTACGAAGCAAAGACCGTACCGCTTGGCCACGCTATCCCCCAATGACGTCAGCGGTACGGTCTTTGCTTCATACCCGGACGGCACCGAGTTCGATCACCCGCCGCTGCTCTAGATATGTGGCCTTGAGCAAGTCAACTCGCTCGCCCTAGCTCAATTTGCAGCGCTGCTCTGCGGCTGACGCCATGAGTTATTCCAGTCTTCCCTTGGAATATAATAGACCCAAGGGAAACATTTCCCCTATAGGATGAATAAAGGGAATTATTTATTTATTTATTATTTCCATTCTCATTCATTCTACATACAACAAAACACACAGACATAGCGACACCGTAGGGATGATGAAAGGAAACTACAGCCTGTTCTCACATCAAAGGGAAACATTATTATTATTATTTATTATCATTAGGTAAAAATAATACATCAAAACGTAATAATATGCTTATTTATACAGCAATTTTCATGGGTTCTAACATACGTTCAAAGCGTTTTTGGTGACCCCTCTCCTCAAGTATTAAGTCGGTATAATTAAGATGCTGAAAACTGAATTTATAGCCAGAAATATCAGACTTGCGTTGAGTTTGTATGTTTTATTGAGGAGAATGGACATCATAATTTAGTGTGCTGAATAGCAATGATTCATATTTTTTACCAGTTTAGCTCTCATTTGACTTTTTAGTATCTGATTCATCCCGACATAATACCGTTTTGAGACGATGGGTCACATATTTATTCACCTATTCGACTATGTGGTCTTGTGGTATGACTCTCGCCTTCGAATCGGATAGTCCTGGGTTCGTGTCCCGCTCTGAGCGGCGCATGGTTGAGTCATTGGAAAATATTCTTTTCTTTACTCACATAATCTCACCGTACCCAGGTGTAAAATGAGTACCTGACCGTTAACAGCGTTGTCTCTGTCGAATTTTTAAAAATTGTAATATCGCCTAACAGGCGTCACGTCTCGTCCTAAATGACACGAAAAGATGAATTACACCAGGTATGTATTCAGTCCTCCGGAAGACTGGTTTTACACTTCCAATGAAATAGGAACCAGTTGTTTTTTTACATCACACTTTTCTTCCCCTATTTGATCGACGAGGAAAATGATGAGATGAAAGTAAAAATTGAGCTTTAAAATTGAGCTTTATATAGCGCAATATCCACTAAATGTGCTCAAAGCGCTTTACAAGGGGTCCCTGGTCAACAGAAACATTTAACATGTAGGACGGGACATGAAGCCTGTTAGGCGATATTACAATTTTTCGGACAAAGACAATGCTGTTAACGGCCAGGTACTCATTTTACACCTGAGTAACGCGAGAGAATGTGAGTAAAGAGCCTTTCCCAAGGACTCAACTATAAGCGAAGCTCGAACCCAGGACCTTCCGATCCGAAAGCTAGTGTCATACCACATAGCCGCACAAAGTAAGACAAAGGACTAAGATTCCGTTTAAAGACGAGGATATTATTATGGACAGTATGTATGTCAGCTGATGATTGTAAGGGAGAGTGGTGTGTGGGGAGGCATGGAGGGGGGGTGGAGGGGCAGAAGAGATGTGGAGGAGGGGGGGGGTGAGTGAGGATGGAGGAGGGGGGGGGCAGATGAGTGAGAGTGGAGGGGTGGGGGAGGGTGAGAGTGGAGGGGGGGGGAGTGAGTGAGAGCGCAGGGGGGAGGGGGAGTGTGTGAGAGTGGAAGTGGAGAGGGGGGGGGGGAGAGAGTGTGTGAGTGTGAGTGGAAAGGGGGGGGGGGAGGAGAGAGGTGAATGAGAGCGGACAGACAGCGAGTGAGTGATAGTTGAGGGGAGAAGGGAGGGGGGGGGATGGGGGCTGGGTGAGAGTGGAAGGGGAGAGGGGGGGAGGGGGAGGGGGAGAGGTGAGTGAGAGTTTTTAATAACTAGAATGAAGGGAATGATTGGGTCAGCCTGTGACGTAATAGCCCTGGTCTTGGCACCTCATTAGTCGTAGAGGATGTAAAAGAATGAACAGATGGGGAGAAAAAATATAGAAAGATGGAATAATATCTATAGATACTGCTGTACGCTGGAAAAATACATATTTAAAAATTTGGCCAGAAAATCGTCCTTCAAATATCGATCGATTTAAATGACCTTCATCTTGGCAAAAAAAAAAACTCTCAAACCTGGGACTTCTCCAGGTTTGAGAGTCTTTTTGCCAAGATGAAGGTCATTTAAATCGATCGATATTTGAAGGACGAGTTTTCTGGCCAAATTTTTAAATATGTGTTATTCTTTTTCCAGCCTACGGCAGTATTAACATTGAAAATCGAGATATTTGGATTGATAAATTGAATCAGAAAAGAAAAATCGATTATCGGAGACTTGATTCAAGACGGAGATCTCGATAGTTCAGTTGGTAGAGCACTCGCTTTACAAGCAAAGATATGGGATCGCTATCAGTTTTCGGGTGTATTCGAGATTTTTTTTTCTGTTATATGTATTATATATTATATATATATATATATATATATATATATATATATATATATTATATATATATATATATAATACATATAATATATATTTGTGTTTTGGTATATTTGATTTGGCTGGTGGATGTTGTAAGTATTTTACCTAGACGCATAGTATCAATAATCAATAATAAATGGAATCAAAAGGGGTTGGGGTGCGTGGGTGTGAGGGTGGGGGGGGGGGGAGTGTTCGATTATGTGAAAGATTCTGTCAAGTTGATTTATGAATTGTTTGGGTTTTTTTTTGTATCCAATAAATTTTGCATTGTGGGTGAGATGATTTAGGGAATGTTAGCACTCCAGAGGAATGATGTGAGTGTGTGTTGTTGTTTTTGTTGTTGGTGGTGGTGGTGGTGATGATGATGGTGGTGGTGATGGTTTCCAAGAATTTGTATGTTTTGTGTATTAATAGCAGGTTACGGCTTTTATTGTGGGTGAGATGATTTACAGACGTCGAGCACAACAGAAGAATGATGTCTGTGTTGTTGATATTGTTGTTGTTAGTGATGGTGGTGGTGTTTGTTGTGGCGTCCAATATTTGGTGTGTTTTGTGACAGGTCACGGCATTGCATTGTGGGTGAGATGATTTAGGGATGTCTGACACACAAGAAGAATGTTGTTAGTGTTTTTGTTGTTGTTGGTGGTGGTGGTGGTAGTGGTGTAGGTGGTTGATATTGTGTGTGATGGTAGTTGGATGGATGGTGGGTGGTGGTGGTAGATGGTTGTAGAGTGTGGGGTAGTTGGGATGGTGGTGGTTGGTGATAGTGGTGTAGATGGTGGTAGTTGGGATGGTGGTGGTGTTGTTGGTGGTGGTGGTGTAGTGTGAGATGGGTGTTGGGTGGTGGTGGTGGTGTAGATGGTGGTGGTGTGTGTGGATTGGTGTGGTGGTGTTGTTGTTAGTGATGGTGGTGGTGGTGGTAGTGGTGGTAGAGTTGTTAGTGATGGTGGTGGTGGTAGTGGTGTAGATGGTGGTAGTTGGGATGGTGGTGGTGTTGTTGTTAGTGATGGTGGTGGTTGCTGTGGCGTCCAATATTTTGTGTGCTTTGTGTATTAATGACAGGTCACGGAATTGCATTGTGGGTTGGATGATTTAGGGCTGTCTGACACACCAGAAGAATTACGTGTGTGTTTTTGTTATGTTGGTGGTGGTGGTAGTGGTGGCAGTGGTGGTGATGGTGTTGGTGGGTGGTAGTGGTGGTGG
>NC_088367.1:11206740-11209240 GCF_034508935.2 Berghia stephanieae | reverse complement strand
AGGTCCTGGGTTCGAGCCTCGCTCGGCGCATAGTTGAGTCCTTGGAAAAGGCTCTTTACTCACACTCTCTCATCGTACTTAGGTGTAAAATGAGTACCTGGTCGTTAACAGCGTTGTCTCTGTCCGAAAAAGTGTAATATCGCATAACAGGCGTCATGTCCCATCCTAAATGTTAAGTGTTGCTATTGGCCAGGGACACCTTGTAAAGTGCTCTGAGCACGTTAAGTGGATATATAAAAGCTCATTTTTAATTATTTTTTTTTAATGTATCGGAACGCGCCGCTTGCTTTTGACACAGAATTATGAAATCGTATTAACCGTCCTTACAATTTTCAGAATTTTCCCCAAAACTTCACACCCACAAAACACAAAAACAGACATTTCTTACTCAAACAGAAAAGCAACAAGCACATTCTATCCATAATATTGTTCGACAATATGGGCTCTATTACAGAATGTCAAGTTTTTATAGCTATAGCAAAAGGAAATGAAATCTGAATGAGAAAAGTGACGGTTGCATCGTAACAAATGTGACAATTTTCAAATAGGTGGTAAGGAGAGGGTTTAGTCGAAGCCACCGTAAAGTTCTAGCCTGACACTGACCAAAAAATGACGTCAAAATGCCAGTCTTTTGCCACAAAAGAAAACAAATCGTGAGTTGTATTCAATAGTTCAACCAATGAAATAACTTGTTTCCATGAGCTCTACTAACGACAACTCACTAGACGCTACACAAACCTAAAAAAATGACGTCAAACTGCCAGTTCTAGAGGGTTCTAGTGTCAGGCAATATAATATGTTAACGATGGCTACGGTTTAGTCCGGATGAACCAAGTTGCAAAAAACGAATTATTTTACCCGTCTCCCAAAATAGTAACGCGTAATGATATCAAGTTTACAAAAATAACTTGTGACATCATAATATTATCAAACTTTAAATTTCAATAAAATTAGATTTTTGACAAAAGAAGTAGACGTCCAGCATTTAAATATTTTTGAAAATGTCTTTTACTCGGAGATAACGAAATCGGAATCCATTGAGGGGTAGAATTAAAAAAAAAATCTACCCTCTTGCGTTTTGGAATCCGAACTTTGTTCTCAACGAGTGCGCGTCCGGAATTCCAAAAAGCAAGAGTGTAAGAATTGTATATTATAAAGTTAATGTTACCAAAAAACGTAAAGTTTCCGCTTTTGTCCCTTTACGAAATAATAACTACCCAATACAATCACAATATCCTAAAACTGTAGTTATAGATAGTTCGAAGATGACGTCACTCAGGTCTTTGTTATTGTTTTTTGCCATCCGCGTTTATGAGTAATGCTCACTGAACTGTAATAACCTGACTATAAACGTTCATGATTACACATAGTTTTGTGTGTTGGTCCGTTGTGCTTCCGGATGGCAATGTTATGAGCTTCTTAGCCAAGCGCATACTATCTATATGATATTATATAAATCATTATGATACAATAAGATTATAAAATTTACCCGGCGCTGATATGACCTTAATAGACAGATTGCGCATCGGGGCTCTAACGGGGCCGATTAGAGATAGACGACGATTGGGATTGTTTGGAAGCTTTAACCCTTTGCCCACTAGTCATTATGACATCCGAAATGCTATCGCCTTCTACATCTACGCCAGAACAGAAATAGAGGGTGGTGTGATATAACATTTTATGGAGCCCTAATTTCGTCATATCAGTGCTGTCCACTGACAGGTGGGTGGGTATCGCTTTCCAGAACTTGTGTCCTTATATGAAATTCTGAGTTTTTGACCAATCAACGATTGCTCTTTTGATAGCTCGCTTGTCAAAATGAGTCAGCTCAACCCTTGATTTATGTAAAGGCATCACAGGCGGTATATGTTGTGTAACTTCAAAGACCACGGTTGACCGAAAGCGATGAATGGAAGCCCTACTGTGGCGTGGAGAACGAGGTCTTGTATGTATAGTTACGTCATATCTCAACGCTCGTGAATTCTTAGTACGGCTGGACTCACAATCAAAACACGAAATATGTGTTTTAAACTCTTGAATCAATCGAGTTACATCAGTGCGTTCGTCTCATTGAGAAATGAAAAACGATATATAAATCAAGAACATCGACCGGAAAACAAGGAAATTATCATAAAATTATAAAATCTGTTTTCAAAATCAAATCTATTACAAAAAAGGTTATTTCTAGACCGATTTTTATGAGACAAAGACAATTTTTCTCCAATTTTCAAGCTGATTCCAACAATGAGGTTTTCAAATTTATCGCGATAAGATTATTTGTCATTATTTTTTTTAATACCCAATTGACTGCTCAGGAAATGAATACGTAATCCTTGGCGGCTAGCGAGTAGGTGTTAAATTTTGCTTACCCTTTCCCACGTAGACGCACGCACACACACACACACACACACACACACACACAGACTTATCGTCGTCTAGCATCCTATCGTTCGGCTCGACGATTAAAAGGGGTTCGTATCGTCGCTAAAATAATTACAAA
>NC_088367.1:11191740-11199240 GCF_034508935.2 Berghia stephanieae | reverse complement strand
TAATATATATTGACAATAATGATTCTGATAATGACAAAGATGATTATAATGATAATGATGATGATGGTGGTGGGGGAGGTAGTGGTGGTGAATGAAGATGAATATAATGATGGTGGCAAAGACGGTGATGTTGGTAGTGGTGGGACTGATGATGATGATGATGATGATGATGATGATGATGATGATGATGATGATGATGATGATGATGATGATGATGATGATGAGGATGATAAATTGATATCCACAAAGAAATAGAGCTGATATAACAATTACTGTGACCTCAGTTTGTTCATCTTCCTTTATCCGACTGCTTCTTCGAATTGAAAATTGAAAATCTTTTCATAAATATATTGGACAGGCCTTTACAGGAACACACACATCGATTGCAAATGTCTCTGCAAAATTGCCAAGAATTACGGCTAATCTTGCCCTACATATTTTTGATTTATTGTTAAAGAAACAATATGAAAGGAGTGAAAATTCTAAAAACAACTCGCACGGTGAAGATAAACCATTACTGTCCCTAGAATTAAAATACTCTGTTAACTCAGAGTTTGGCACAAAACACACTCTGCTTCGTAGTTCCTGCTGTTGGAAAAATTTAGAATAGATGGTGAAATCTGCTACATTTTTGGTTTGTCGTGTAATGTTTCCTAGGGTGGACAGAAGGGAGATAAAGGTGACCACGTAAAGAAGAATATAGCACTTTGACCTCGTGTACCACGAAAAAGCAAGAATTAAATCATCTGGACAGTAAATCCGTTGATTTTTCTGAGCATTCAGGAGCTGAATCTGGCGTTCTATAAATTTCTGGATAGCCTTAGACTTCTCTATTGAGGATTCATTTTCTTCGTCTGCAATGAAAAAAAAAAAGTAGAAGATAATGAAATAGACGATACATGATTGGAAACAATGAATTTTATTTTTAAAATGCATTTCAAAATTTTAATTTCGTGAATCTATAACGAATCAAAAACAACAGCAACACAACAAGGGTAATAGTTCTTCTTATCATCATCATCATCATCATCATCATCATCATCATCATCATCATCATCATCATCATCATCATCATCATCATCAGCATCATCATCATCAACAACAACAACATTATTATTATTATTATTATTATTATTATTATTATTATTATTATTATTATTATTATTATTATTATTATTATTATTATTATTATTATTATTATTATATTATTATTCATTATTATTATTATTATTATTATTATTATTATTATTATTATTATTATTATTATTATTATTATTATTATTATTATTATTATCATCATCGTCCTAGTCGTCGTCGTCCTCCTCCTCCTCCAACTCCTCCTCTCCCTTCTTCTTCTTCTTCTTCTTCTTCTTCTTCTTCTTCTTCTTTTATTATTATTATTATTATTATTATTATTATTATTATTATTATTATTATTATTATTATTATTATTATTATATTATTATTATTATTATTACTATTATTATTATTATTATTATTATTATTATTATTATTATTATTATTATTATTATTATTATTATTATTATTATTATTATTATTATTATTATTATTATTATTATTATTATTATGTTCAAGTTGATAATAAAACTGACGCTAACGCATTTAAAAATTAAAATAGTAGGTTAACTCACCTTCTAGTTGGGAGTCCAGTGTGTAGAATCGAAGTATTTCTGTAAGTTCACTCCAACGCTTTAAGGTTCCATCTGAGAAAGTCTGGTGTTGGCTTTGTTTAATTCCAATGAAACCCTCATATTGAATTGACCTGATGCTGTGATCATCGTTCACCTCTTTAACTGTAAAGTAGATACTAAATGAGTGGACCATACCGATCCTAGCACGACTATGAAGACTGAACTCAGAATCTGAAGAAAGTCCAACACCACCATGAGAGGAAATCTCTTGAACAAAACAATCTTTAAAGGTCTTTCCCAACTCATTTTCTGTAATTTCAAGTAAATCTTTCTTAAGAAAAATTGATAACTCATCAATATCTTGACGCCTGTCTCTAAATTCACTTATCGAATTTAATGTCTGACGAGATGGTGCTGTTTTTCGCAAACAAGAAGGGGGTATTGTATTTGGCCATTTATTTGGAGGAATAGCAGGTGAAGGATACCTTGATTTCCGTCTCATAGGAGCATCATGATGCCAATGATTGGCACAGATACTCATATAGTCTGTAACATCACTCGAATCGATTTTATTTGGCAGTGCATTAATCCATATTTGTTTCTCAATTGGAAAAAAGGAAATTTATATACAGTTGTCTTTTCGCCATGTCTATAATTTGAAGTGCAATCAAAAACAAAATTTTCGAGGCATTTTCGGCTATTATTGATTTTAAAAAATAATGATAAATTGTTTATTATTTGCTTAAAATGCATTGCCGAATCCATTATACAGGGAAAATGAGCAATAAACAACGGCAATTCACAACTACAACAAAACTTAATGGTCACTCCATGAAAATGAACAACAGAATAAGGGCGATTCACAACTACAAGTGGTCAATATGTACAAGCAAGACTGAATTCTTAAAAGTGTGACATATGGCACTACTTGACCTAGGTGATGCTAAGTGTGTGTATATGTGTGTGTGTGTGTGTGTGTGTGTGTATGCGTGTGCGTTTTAGTCTTAAAACTCTAGTGCTTTGGTATGCGTGCGAGCGTGTTTGAGTAATGTAATTAATGCCATATCATGCAGGTAACCGAGGTAACTCAACTCTCGCCCCTTCCCCCAGTTCAAAAAATCCATGGGCCTTCCAGATTTTTTTGGCCACGGTCGCTCGAACTGCACGTCTCTAGATTGCTATGGATACACCGCAAAGCGTAGCGATATAGATAGTATGCAGATGACGTCACTCAGGCCTTTGTTATTGTTTTTGCCATCCGCGTTTGTGAGTTGTTCTCACTAAACTGTATTAACCAGACTATAAACGTTCATGGTTACACAGAGTTTGTGTGTAGGTCCGTTATACTTCCGGATGGCAATGTTGTGAACTCCTTGGCCAAGCGCATTCTATCTATATCTAGCGTTGACGTTGTATATGTACAGCATGGCGGTGTATGGCATTTGAGTTGTAGAAATGGTGTGGTAGTTCGTCAGGCAGATAGAACTCGCGTTACTCACTAACTACTACTACTACTCACTCACGTACGCACGCGCGAGGTGTATGTTGTAGTGAATATTAAGCGTCCTCGCAGTGAGCTCACTGTATGTAGTAGGGCTAGTGGCCCTAGTCGTAGAATATCATTGGTGCTCGGAGTGAGTGAGGACAGCGAGCTGGCTCTTAATTCTGATCTTACTCACTCGCGACAACTGATTTTAGCGCGTAGGTAGTATCTAGGTACGAAGGTAGGTAGGCGGATGATATTAAAAACTCATTTTACAGGTGTTTTCTCACGCATGAATACTTGCATAATGTGACAATGATTAAACATTACCTCTTACGATGAAGGGCTGGAGGGGGGGGGGGAGGATTCGGGATAGCTCAGTCGATAGAGCACTCGTATCAGAAACAAAGAGACTTATATCAAGAAAGATAGAGAAAAATAGTGAGAGAAAGAAGAGAGAGAGAGAGAGAGAGAGAGAGAGAGAGAGAGAGAGAGAGAGAGAGAGAAAGAGAGAGAGAGAGAGAGAGAGAGAGTAGAGAGTGATAGAAAAGGACTCTAGTAGAAAAAGAATGGGAGAGAGAAACAAAGAGAATGTGTGCGTCTGTGTGTGTGTGTGAGAGAGAGAGAGAGAGAGAGAGAGAGAGAGAGAGAGAGAGAGTATGATGAAGAAAAGAGTAAATAGAAAGGAAGAGAGACAGGGGAGAGGAAAGATAAAGGAATTATATTGTTAGAAGGAAAGATAAAAGGGAGAGAGCAAGGCAAATTCCGTTCTAGTTTGGTTTTGGTTTTTTTTTAAGACAGTATATCGTATAAAGCGAGTGCTCTCCCTACTGAGCTATCGAGCTCATTACCCATCTTCAGTGAATAACAAAACCATTAATATGATTGCCTTTTGTTGGGTTTAATTTGTAAGATTCTATAGTTTTTAGGACTGCGATCTGTTCATTAAATTGTATTTTATTCTTGTAGAATGTTGAAAATTCTAATTATTTTGCGATAATCTAACTGAAGCGAAAAGAAAAATATTCTTAGTATTAAAAAAAATGAATTAATTTGAATTCGCATTATTTATATATTACTTTATCTATTTACTCATTTATTTATTTATTCATCTGTTTATTTATTACTTTATGTTTTTATTTATTTATTATTCTTTTTTATTTATGTAATTATTTATTTATTTATTTATTTTCTATTCATTTCTGTATTATTTATTATTCATTTATTCTTTATCTATTTACTTATGTATTCATTTATTTCTTCCCTTATCTATATATCTATTTATTTGATTATTCGCCTATTTATTTATTTATTTATTTATTTATAATAATAATAATAATACACATTTATATAGCGCTCATTCTCGTGTAAAACACAAGCTCTGGGCACTTTACAATATAAATATCAATTTTAAGTGAAAAAATAAAAAAATAAAATAATAACAACAATAACAATTCATAGCCAAATCAAGGATTCATATAGAGTCAAGAAAAACAAATACAGTAAAAATGTGTCTTGAGATTCTTTTTAAAAGTAGGTAAAGACTTGCACTCCCTCAGACCACGTGGTAGTTCATTCCAAATCTTGGGGCCGAAACAAGCAAACGATCTATCACCAAATTTTGTTCTTGATCTTTTTTCCGAAATTTTCGTTTGGTCATTACATGATCTTAAAGTGTAATTTTCAAATTTACACATGACCACGTGATCTGTGAGATATGCCGGTGCTATACCAGCCAAACACTTATAAACAAGACACGCTGCTTTGTAATATGTGCGCTTTTCAATGGGCAACCAGTGGAGAGAGGCCAACAAAGGGGTTGCATGATCAAATTTTTTTTTGCCAAAAACTAATCTTGCTGCACTGTTTTGCAGTAGTTGCAATTGTTTAATAGATGCCTGAGGCAAGTTGACAAGCAGCGAGTTACAATAGTCTAGTTTCGAAAGAATGAGGGAAACAACCAATGTTTTACATGTTCCAATTGCAATATACTGACGGATCGAACTGATTTTCTTCAATTGAAAGTATAAAGATTTACAGAGAGCAGAAATGTGAGCTGACATTTTCATTTCTGAATCAAAATAGACACCCAAATTTTTCACAGTCTTTGAAACTTTGATCTTTTCACCCCCAATCAACACCTCAAGACCATCATTCACCTTCAACTGCCCTCTATTTCCCACAATCATCACTTCTGTTTTTGACTCATTCATTTTCAACTTGTTTGCATCCATCCACTCTTTCACATCCGTCACACATTCTTCCACAAGTTTCACAATATTTTCGAGATTTTTAGTTTTTCAGTAGCATAAAGTTGCGTATCATCTGCATAGAGATGATAGCGCAGCCCATGACAGTGATGACATTAGATAATGGAGAAGTATACAAAACAAAAAGAATTGGACCCAAAACAGAGCCTTGAGGAACACCAAAAGACAATGTATGTTGACGAGAAAGTTTATCTAAAATCATAACCTGTTGCTTTCTGCCATCTAAATAAGATTCAAACCACTGCAAGACAGTCCCAGACAAGCCAAAGGTTATATTAAGTCGTTTAACTCTCTTGAGTTCATATGCATGGAAAATCGAACAAATTTGTTCGATTTTCAAGGAGGGTGAACTCGAGAGAGTTTTAATGAGAATACCGTGATCAATAGTATCAAACGCCGCCGAAAGGTCTAACAATGTCAGAAGAGAAACAGAACCTTTATCTAAAACATCAAGCAAATCACTCGCAACACAGCACAGAGCAGTTTCTGTGCTGTGGTAAGAACGATAAGCTGACTGAAATTTTTCCCATAGATTGTTTTCATGGAGATGTTGTGAAAGACGTCTGAGTACAACTTTTTCAAGGATTTTAGAAAGAAATGGCAGATTTGAGACGGGACGGTAGTTACTAAGGTCATTTACATTGAGATTTTGCTTTTTTATGAGAGGCTTTACAATTGCATGTTTATAGATATCTGGGACTTGTCCTGAGATAAGTGACTGATTTATAATATAAGTTATGCAAGGTAACAAGGTATTTATCTATTTATAGGCTTTCGCCAATAATTCCAATTATATTTTAGACGACAAAACATTTAAGGTAGAAGATAAAAAAAAAGGGGGGGGGGGGAGGGAGGGGGGGGGGGAATGTCAAATGAATCCAATAGAAAATGATGGGAATATTAAAAAATTAAAAATAAAAAGATGAAGAAGAATGAAAAATGATTACGTCAATATTTTTACCTGAGAAAGCTCCATCGATCTTGGTGAAATATTTAATGGGTTGGCAAATATTTGAGTTGCTGAATAGAGGACGTGTGAGAATCCATATCAAACAATCATTAAGACCCATCGATGCCTATGAGTCTTCATTCATCCTCGATAATCATTCCTGGCGTATCTGCTGGTCCATAAAAGGATAATAGCGTGAATAGTTATCTATATTGATATAGCATTTGAATTTCTGTTTACAACTTTTATATTCCAAAGGGGAGAGAGAAGTATTGTTTACAAGTAGGTGTGTGTGTGGGGTTTGTTCCGTTTAAATTTTAAAATAGTGAGTTGAAGTTTTTAGTTTGCACATGTGAAATATAAATACTGGTGTGTCATGACAAAAGAGTTGTTTAGAATTTATCGCCAGAAAACTTTTTAATTGATGCTGAGCGTTTAAGCAAAATATTCACCTGTTCCGACAGTTGGATCTGATGAATTGTAAAAAGATATGAAACGATGTATATCCATAAGCGTTCATAATTTGATTGGGATAATTGAGTGAGAACTAATCACATAAGTGGCGGTCTAAGACAATAACAAAGAGCTGAGTGGTGTCAACCACATTCGTTGTGAGGTTATGTGGTCTTGTGGTATGACACTCGCTTCCGGATCGGAGGGTCCTGAGTTCGAGCAGTCGTAGTAAAAGTAGTAGTAGTAGTAGTAGTAGTAGTAGTAGTAGTAGTAGTAGTAGTAGTAGTAGTAGTAGTAGTAGTAGTGGTAGTAGTAGTAGTAGTAGTTTAGTAGTAGTAGTAGTAGTAGTAGTAGTAGTAGTAGTAGTAGTAGTAGTAGTAGTAGTAGTAGTGTGAAAGTAGTAGTAGTAGTAGTAGTAGTAGTAGTATTAGTAGTAGTAGTAGTAGTAGTAGTAATAAAAGTAGTAGTAGTAGTAGTAGTAGTAGTAGTAGTAGTAGTAGTAGTAGTAGTAGTAGTAGTAGTAGTAGTAAAAGTAGTGGTAGTAGTAGTAGAAGTAGTAGTAGTAGTAGTAGTAGTAGTAGTAGTAGTATTAGTAGTAGTTGTAGTAGTAGTAGTAGTAGAAGTAGTAGTAGTAGTAGTTGTTGTTGTAGTAGTAGTAGTAGTAGTAGTAGTAGTAGTAGTAGTAGTAGTAGT
>NC_088367.1:11175089-11184140 GCF_034508935.2 Berghia stephanieae | reverse complement strand
TTTAAACCCAAAGTCATTTCCTAGATCCCTCTCTCCACCCACTTCTTGAGATCGCCGATCGTTCACCACCATCGCGAAGTAAATTTGACCACAGTTAAGCTAATAGCCAATATTCTCATCACAATCATATAACATAGAAACATGAGACATTGAGTATGCTCCGGTGTAATGGTTGAATTTTAATTCAGAAAGTGAGTGAGCAGGCACTTAGTTGGTAACAACAAGATATAATGAGTAGAAAAGTGCCAGAAGACAATAGGAATAAAAATGTTTTCGCGCGGTGGTGGGTTTGAACCTGCGACCTTATTGGTACGATGGTGGTGAACAATCGCGATCTCAAGAAAGTGGGTGAGAGAGGGATCTAGAAATGACTTTGTTTGAAACGAATTTTTTGTTTTCGTGGATAGCTCACACGGTAAGAGCCACGCTCTCACCTCCGGGGCGGAGTTGTCGTCCCAAATAAGGTCGCAGTTCAAACCCCACCACCGCCGCGAAAAAAAATTTTATTCTCTATTGTCTTCTGGCACTTTTCTACTCACTTCATATCTTGTTGTTACCAACATAAGTGCCTGCTCCACTCACTTTTCTTAATTGAAAATCATCAGTAAGGAGAGAGTTAAATAACACTTCAAAATCCTTAAGATTTTTTTTGGTCTCACATCAACAGTGATTTTCATTAAGGTTTAATGACTTAGAGATGCTCATGAAGTAGTGAAAATGGAGCCAAAATATCGTAATTTTACGGATTTTTCGTAACGGTAAGCAGTCAAAATTTGATGTTTCTGGGATAGTGGTCCGCCGTGGAAGGATAACTTGTTTACAGATGGTATCTTATCAAAACGCAGGCGAAAGGATATCACCGCTATTGTGGTATCACTACGCGTGGCTAGGGCGAGGATCTGTTTAATTTCTAGTTCTCTATCTTTATCTCATTCTCTTTGTTTCGTATTTCGTTTTCTGTTTTATTAACCTAATCAAAACACGAAAAAGAAGAGTTCTTGTTTATAGTGGTGTGTGTGATGCATTATGACGAAGCGGAAACCAGTGTTAGAAAAGGACAAAAGGGAACTGATAACAGGGGAAAAACGGAAATTTCCAAACCACGAGAGGAAAATGACGTTATCTTTCTTATTTGAACTTTGACTCATTGGAGCTCTTTTGCTACAAAAAATATGAATCATTGCATAAGCCATTTCCTCTCCCCCCTCTCTCACTCCTTCTTCATCCATCCCTCCATTTCTCTCTCTATCTTTCTCTATATCTCTCTATCTGTCTATCTATCTATCTATCTATCTATCTATCTATCTATCTATCTATCTATCTATCTATCTATCTATCTATCTATCTATCCATCCATCCACTCTATCTATCTATCTATCTATCTATCTATCTATCTATCTATCTATACTATCTATCTATCATCTACTATCTATCTATCTATCTATCTTTTCTATCTATTTATCTATCTAACTATCTATCTATCTAATTATCTCATCTATCTATCTATCTATCTATCTATCTATCTATCTATCTATCTATCTATCTATCTATCTATCTATCTATCTATCTCTCTTCTAAAATAGTTTTGTTCATTTCGAATAGAATTAGTCTACAAGATATACATATTTTTGCAAGAAATAAATAGTAGATATACAAGGAGTGTCTAGTCATATTGTTTATATACCACGAGTTATCTTCAAACTTTCAATTGATTGAGCTTTATATAGCGCAATATCCACTAAATGTGCTCAAAGCGCTTAACGAGGGGTCCCTGGTCAACAGCAACATTTAACATATAGGACGGGACATGACGCCTGTTAGGCGATATTACAATTTTTCGGACAAAGACAAAGCTGTTAACGGCCAGGTACTCATTTTACACCTGAGTACGGTGAGAGAATGTGAGTAAAGAGCCTTTCCAAAGGACTCAACTATGCGCCGAGTGAGGTTCGAATCCAGGACCTTCCGATCCGAATGCGAGTGTCATACCACTAGACCACAATAGCTGCACAACTCGCATCAATTGAAATTTTAAAGACAACTCGTAGTTTAGAAACACACGAATAGACAAGAATAATATATCTATTTTATACCACCTTCATTTCGATTTTTTTGTTCATCTCAATTCAATATGTCAGTCTTGGGTTCTCATTTCGGTGTCACCATTTCGGTGGTGAACCGCTTCCTTTCATTTGTAAGACTCCGCTTTGTTTTAGAAAATTGACACTGACACTGACAGTAAACTTTAAAAAATACGAAATGTTGGGCCCAATAGGCTTCAACAGTTGTGACATCACTTCCCCATTAATGACGCATGGTAATTTAGTAACTGGTTCTAAACTATCGGAACAATGGCGGACGCCCTTATGAAATACTTCTCCGACGAGCATAAAAGTGTATCCAGAGGAAAAAACTTATAAAAATTTTGATCATGTTTTGACATTTTATACATTCTGATCACATGACATGTGAAAAGTTCTAGCCAACATGAAGAATAAAAGTACTGATTTTCTTTGTTTGGAACCAAGCTTCTGGCTGCTGTGGTCGGACGTGACATCAGACTATTGAATCCTATTTCAGAACTTCATGAGCATCTGTCAGTCTTATCACACAATGGTAATTTGAAATTTTATCTATCTAATCCTGTGAGGATAAATTGATGATTTTGAAAGTTAACTATAGCAACTACATTTTTTATCTCTTAAAAATTAAGAATTTTTGAATTTTCAATTTGGTTGCTTGGCAGTAGCTTCTAATGGTGCTCACACTACTATGTTATGACGGTTGACCCAATCAGCAAATTCTTTACAGCACTCATGCACCGTCTCAACCCACCCGGAAGCTTCGTCACAACACATAGTTCAATTAAGATGCTCTGCGGTTTCGGGTTCTTGCCCACATCGGGTACATGTAGGACAGGTGGAAAGTCCCCTCTGATGAAGCGCACTTGACTTGAGGCAGCTCCTCGACCGAAGCCGATTTTCAGCTACCCAGTGTCTCCTCTTACTGGTATCAAAGCCTGGCAACTTCTCACCAAGCTGGTTGGCGTTGGGCTATTCTTGTATCTTCTCTGTTGAGGGACCCTGGACACCACACGGGGCAGGTCTGGTTAGATTGAAGAAATAAATTGCAAAACGGTACTATGAGTATCAATTGGATTCAATAGTCCGATGTCACGTCGCCCAGTAACGGCGGCCATCGTGGATCTAAACAAAGAAAATCGGTACTTTTTATTCTTCATGTTGGCTAGAACATTTCACATGTCTTGTGATCAGAATGTGTAGAAGTCAAAACATGATCAGATTTATAAGTTGTTTTTTTCCCCCTCTGAATACCCTTTTATGCTCGTCAGAAAAATATTTCAGAAGGGCGTCCGCCATTGTTCCGATAGTTTATAGCCATTACTAATTACCACGCCATTACGAGGGAAGTGACGTTACGACTGTTGAAGCGTATTAAAACGAAATAGTAATGGGTTTGAATCAACGTGTACTTATTTGCAGGTCTGATAACATAATTCCTTATGGTCTCATTGTTTTAATAGAAATCTAAAAAAAAAAAAACCCCAACAAAACAAACAAAACAAACAAAGAAAAAAAACCACCAAAAAACCCCCCAAATTGTTGTCCATTACAACAATGTTAAACTAGGCACATAAGTGGTTTCGGATGTCAGACCTATATATAGGTATACACGTTGATTTGAACGATTTATTATAATACGTGATTTATGCACATTATATGTTAATCTATTTTTTTCCATATTGTTCTTTAAAAAAGAAATTAATTAATTATTTTGTTTTGTTTTGAGAAGTGAACGCATTTTCAAAACGTCCCACTGATTTGTTCGAAAACCATTAGTCTAATTTCCTCACCGTTTTAATTTCCGCTGTAAAAAGAATTTAAATTTCCAATTAAGAAACTTTAGGGAGAAGAAATTAAGATAATTTAAAAACGTAACACAGAAGTTACGATTTAATTAATTTCATTTTTGATTGGTGTAAAAGAAAGTTTAAACCTTCGTTGTTTGTTTGTTTGTTTGTTTGTTTTTTTTTAGGGAGTGAGTAATTTTAATTGGCATATCAATTCATTTCATGTTTGATTGATCCAAAATGAATTATATTTATTTTCCATTATTTTTCCCTGGAGAAAGTAAAATAATTTCAAAATGTAACACAGAAATTCACCCATTCATTTAATTTCAATCTTTTTCCCAATTTATTTATTTATTTTATTTTTCAGCAGAAACTCCACGGCGTGAAAGGAACATTCAAAATGAACGAAGATCGAGGATCACAATAATGTGTACATTCGTCTTATTAAAATCGGCGCAGCAGCTTACGTAATATAACATTTGCAAAAAAAATAAATCTAAATTGTAATGAGAACGATCGAGGCCCATCGTTTTGAAAGAGATCCGCGGCTTGCCGGCTGGTGGGCTGCGGGCGGGCGGGCGGACCTCCCAGTAGTAATAGCATAGATTTTAATGGAGGCGTTTATTTATCTTTAATCAATCCGGGCTGAGCCCCGCTGCCTTCCTGATTGAGAATTGAGAGTGAGTCGACGGCACCAAGAGAGCTGGCATTAATTAACACGGGGTGCAATCCGTATTGTTTGATTTCGCCTAATCTCGTAAATGGGAAAATGGTATAATAATAATATCGTGGAAAAATTTCTAAATGTTTCCCAAATTGACGAATTTCTCGATTTGAAGGGTTTAAACCAAAATTATTATTACTTTTTTTTTTAACTTTAAAATTACAGGCTTGTGATTGATGTCTAATGTTGACAATAAATGCGTGTGAATTTTTCAAAGTTAAAAACAAAAAGATTTTATTTGAAGCTCATGCAAGCGTCTATCAGAATAAAAAAGAGAACCAAAATATGATTTTGGCTCCAAAGTCGTAACCCCCAAAACAACGCTCACAAACGCAACCAAAAGAGGTTCTCACTTGGATATCGTTAAAACTGCCAGGCCTTCTTCCCTTTCCCAGCGATGTCGATAATCAGGTGTGAAACATTTTAGCAAAAGAAAATTCGATCAATTTCATTTTTTATATATAACTGTATATTGGCATCCTTCCGTCTCAAGAAACAATGGTTTGCGCCCTGTATGACTTTGGTCTCATCAGTCTTGTTGAGAGCAGCGACGGGTGTGACTCAGCAGACCGATCCTTGTATGGCAGTCTCTACCGCAGTTGCTGCACACTGTGCTCGTAAGTAAAGACCACCGCTTGATCGCTTCCGTTGAGTGTGGAACCGGAAGTGTCGTTGCTAGACTGGTGTGAGGTCGCACTTTTTGTCGTTATTGTAATTTTCGATTGGCGTATTCAATACAATATAGTTAATCTCGCATTTAATGTATTACCTAGCTCAAGAGCACAATTTCCTAATATACGAAATCCCGATAAAAAGGTTTTTAATGACACTGATATTGTAATGCGTGCACCTTCTGGTGTTCAATAATAATAATATTGAACGGTCGGAGAGCGGAGCGGATTTGGTCTTTTCTGTGTACCTTCCTGGCGTTCTGCCGGCGCTTCTCTTCACTTCCTGTCACCAACAAAGAGCTTGGCGATGACTGGTGCGTTTTGTGCGGGATGTTTGGGAACGGCTGGGTGGTCAATAGAACGAATAGAGTTTTGGTGCGAAGTGGGGTGAACGGTGAACCTTTGGTGTGAAATGGATATTGTTGTGAACGTCTATGGTGCTGTATGTATTGGACGCACGCCTGGCCTGTCGAGTCGTCCATGGATGGGTTATTGGGAGTCCAAAAATAATTAGTATGCATAATGGTATAGAAATTATTGTGATCTCTCTCTCTCTCTCTCTCTCTCTCTCTCTCTCTCAGTCTCTCTCTCTCTCTCTCCTTCTCTCTCTATATCTCTATATCTCTCTATCTCTCTTTCTCTCTCTCTATCTCTTATGTTCTCTCTCTCCATCTCTCTCTCTCTCCATCTCTCTCTCTCTTTCTGCTCTCTCTCTCTCTCTCTCTCTCTCTCTCTCTCTGTGCATGCTCTTCTTCTATGACTCTCATGCACCCTCCCTCCCTCTTTCATCTCCCCCTCTCGCTGATTGATAGAATTTAGTGAGAACTACTCATAAAAGTGGATGGCTAGATACAAAAAAAAATTAGTTCCCCACTAAATTCTACAATCAGACTAATAACTAAACAAAAAGAATGAAGTGAGTAGAAAAGTGCCAGAAACAATAGAGAATAATTTTTTTTCGCGGCTGTGGTGGGGTTTGAACCTGCGACCTTATTGGTACGACAATAAGTGCCTGGCTCCACTCACTTTTCTGAATTAAAAACTATAACAAAAGTAGTCCTTCAGAACCACAAGGCCCATGGAGTCGGAGTCTACGCCGGTTTCTATAGCATAACACAGACAATAGCAATTGCTTGTCTCCTTTGGATAGGACAGTTATTGCCTATAGCAAAGCACTTTCCGCCAGATCTAACAGATCCAGCTACCCAATCACTGTTGAGTGGACAAGGGTTGGGATTTAAAAAATCTCGATTTCACCCGGGATCGATCTCGGTTCCTTTGTGTGTGAAGCGAGTGCTCTACCAACTGAGCTATCGGACCCCCCCCCCCCCCCCCCCCCAATCAGACAGGTAACGTTTAAGGTTAAACAGAGTTTTGCGTATTGCATCAATAGACGACCGATGGCATCCATTTACATCAAGATACTCACAGTTTGCCCGCCAGATCAATTTCACCAATACTATTTTTTATGTGTACATCTTGAAAAATGTATTATAATAAAGAACGACGAGACTCCCTCAATCTTTGTCACTGTTTTTAGACAGCCATTTGGTTGTTATTCTCACTTTAATGTTCTCAACAAACTATGATAATATGCGCTTGGCTAAAATTCACAACATTGCAATCCGAAGATAACGGCCAACACACAAACTTGTGTAACCATGAACTTTTATAGTCTGGTTAATACATTTAATGAGATTACTCATAAACGTGGATGGCAAAAACAACAACAAAGACTTGATTGACGCATCTTTGTTCTATCTAAGGCTTTTTAAGGTAACATCGTTTTTGTGTAATGGTACGGAACATCGGCGAGCAAATTGGTGAGTATTTTATTTGTTTGTTTTTCAAAACTTTTAAGGGTTTTTACGACCTT
The DNA here is from genome assembly GCF_034508935.2 of Berghia stephanieae. NCBI lineage: Eukaryota > Metazoa > Mollusca > Gastropoda > Nudibranchia > Aeolidiidae > Berghia > Berghia stephanieae. The sequence goes on along the minus strand of NC_088367.1, from coordinate 11,176,995 downwards.
TGCAACACATTGAGGTCATATCGCGCCAATAAAAAGTAATAAAATGGGATAATAAAATGTTCTAGAATTCAATTAAAGCCCCACAGAAGTAAGAGAAAGGGGAATTGTTTCAAATGGAAACGATGTAGAATTCCAAGAGCACACATCAGTGTACTTATTTGAGATCACCTAAAAGTCCATCCCGACACAACCAGTCCCCACAAGAAAATCACTCAAATGTTTACAATCATATATATATTAAATGATACTATAAAGTGCTTAACAGAAGATGAATTAAGATAAAAAAAATAACACATCTCCCCCAAAAATCTAACCATGCATTTGACTTTTCCCACCCAGCCCAAGCACTACAGCCAGGGCCAAAACAAAACTTAGAATCTCATTCCAAACAAAGACAAAAGCAGTCGGAAAACAAATATAGGGGAGGGGGGGGGGGGGGTAGAGGACACAATAAGAGCCTCCCTGCCCACTATGAGATATAGGAACACCACCCAGAGTATTTTACTAAAACGCATAACATCAACAGAAGCAGAACACAAACTTTAGCCTCCGTTTCCTCAAAATTAACTCCCTGCGATTTAAATACTTTCAGTATTCTTTCATCCTCATGTGCAGCTATTTGATCTCGTGGTATGACAGCGTAGCCATCGCCTGACACTGAAACCAAAAAAGACTGGCATTTTGACGTCATTATTTGTTTTTGCATCGCCTAGTGAGTTGTCGTTAGTAGACTCATGGAAACAATTATTTCATTGTTGAACTATTGAATCAACTCACGATTTTTTCTTTTGTGGCCAAAGACTGGCTTTTGACGCCTTTCTTTTGGTCAGTATCAGGCCATAATTTTACGAAGGCCACGATTGAACATAGTAGTGTGGGCCCAGGATGGTCGAGGCCGTTCGGCACGACGCTTCTTTACCAACAAGAGGAGGCTCTGGGTGGCAGCGAATCGGCTTCGGTCGAGAACCTGCCTATAACGGCAAAATCGCCTCATCAGTAGGGACTGTCCACCTATCCAATATCTATCTACCCGTTGTGGGAACAAACCCGAAACCGCAGAGCATCTAGATGAACGGTGTGTTGTGACGAAGCTTCCGCCGGCGGGTTTGAGCGTGCCTTCGTAAAGTTATAGCCGCACTGACCAAAATGACGTCAAAATGGCCAGTCTTTTGCACAAAGAAAACAATCGATGAATTCAATAGTTCAACCAATAAAAAACTTTATTTTTCATGAGCTCTACTAACGCAACTCACTAAGCGGTGCAAAAACCAAAAAACTCAAAAGCCAGTCCATTTTTGGGTTTCAGTGTCAAGCAAACATAACGATGGCTACGGTTTTGGCGGGCCTTCTAAAGTTATGGCCTGATACTGACCAAAAAATGACTCAAAATCCAGTCTTTTTGGATTTCATATCAGCTATAAATAACGATGGGGCCCCGGTATCAGGCCAAACTTTTCGAAGGCCACGCTCTTACTTCTGCCTCCTCCATGATCCAGGTATTCCTCGCTCACCCAACAACACACCCAACACAAACGAAAAGCCCCAACGACATTTGACCTCACAGCACCCGCGAAACCGCGCGTAACCATTTTAAGAACTAGTCTGTTGGATCGCTTACTGCCGGGGTGAGTTTTGTTTTCCCCAACGGGTGAGCATCGTGTGGGGTTACACTTGCGCACTGCAGGCCCGGATATGCTCGGGTGCCCGTGATGGCAATAACATTGACCGCTGGGGAATGAGTACTCACCCAAGACCGTACCTACCCTACTATCAGAGAGAGAGAGAAGAAAAGAGAGAGAGAAGGAGAGAAAAGAGAGAGAGAGAGAGAGGGGAGAGAGAGAGATGTACCTAGCTCAAACTCATTATGAAGGAGTTAGAGGATGGGGGGGGGGGGGGGGGGGGGGGG
>NC_088367.1:11137165-11174989 GCF_034508935.2 Berghia stephanieae | reverse complement strand
TTTTTATTATTATTTTATATTATTATTATTATTATTATTATTATTATTATTATTATTATTATTATTATTATTTATTTTTATTATTATTATTATTATTATTATTATTATTATATTATTATTATTATCTATTATTATTAATATTATTATTATCATTATTATTATCATTATTATTATTTATTATTATTATTATTATTAATATTATTATTATTATTATTATTATTATTATTATTATTATTATATTATTATTATTATTATTATTATTATTATTATATTATTATTATCATTTTCATCATCATCATCATCATCATTATCATCATCATCATCATCATCATCATTATCATCATCATTAACCTCATCATCATCATCATCATCATCATCATCGTCATCATCATCATCATCATCATCATCATCATCAACCTCATCATCATCATCATCATCAATATCATCATCATCATATCATCATCTTCATCATCATCATCATCTTCATTATCATCATCATCATCATCATCATCATCATCATCATCATCATCATCATCATCATCATCATATCTTTATTCAGACGATTGATCGCATTTATAATAAAATAAAATAAATAAAATGCCCTTTAATCATCCCATAGGGGAAATTTGTCTCTAGGTTCTATTTCAATGGAATACTGGAATAACCCAGGCGTCAGCCGCAGTGCAACGCCACAAAATGAGGTAGGGCGAGGTGACTTGCTCAAGGCCACACAGCGCAACGGCGGGTGATCGAACTCGGTATCTTTTGGGTACGAAGCAAAGACCGTACAGCTGAACCACGCCCCCCCCCCCCCTTATTAGCCGCTCCTCCAACCCCCACCATCACCTTCTCACTTTACTCCCTCCCTCATTTCTCTCTCTCTCTCTCTCTCTCTCTCTCTCTCTCTCTCTCTCTCTCTCTCTCTCTCTCTCCCTCTCTCTCTCTCTCTCTCTCTCTCTCTCTCTCTATCTCTCTCCTCTCAGTGTGTTTGTTTCATTGTGTGTTTATGCATGTGCGTGTGTTTATCTGTCTGTCTGTCTGCGTGTGTATGTGTGTGTGTAAATGCCAGCACCAAACGGGGTAAAATAAATAAACTATCTTTGTATCAAAGCACAGAACTCAATTCAACTCAACAGCAAAATCATGACATGCAGGTGTTAAGTTGAATGCCGAAGACCCGAATGGATGTGAATCGTAAAAGAAAAAAAAGAAAAAAAAATCCCTATCACATAAAATTGTTTCCTTTAGTTCTTTCAATCTCCCCCCCCCCCCCCCATCCCCTCCCCACCCCACCTCCACACCCACCTTCCATTGATCTATTATTATTTCACATGTATTCATTAATCCATTCATTGAATTCATGGGTTGAAGGAATGCGTTTGTCACCGGTTGTGTCCCTTTGCTGTGTCCAAAAACAGCCAAGACTATAATAATATCATTGAGGATAAGTCACATGATAAAGGGAATGAGATTAGCGGAAGAGTAGCGTCCCTTGATTGGGTGTCACCGGCGGAGAAGTTATGAGAGAGAGAACGTGATTATGGTTTTGCGCATGTGTCTCTCGTCCTCGCTTCCGGAGACATTTCACCGAAAGCGTGGACGAGAGAGACGCATGCGCAAAACCATGTTGACGTTCTATCTGTAAGGTGACGTCCAATCAAGGGACGCTACTCTTCCGCTAATCTCATTCCCTATAATAATATTTCAAAGGGTTTGACGATGTTCACGAGTAAACAAACCCCCCCCCCCCCCCCCCCCCCCCTCAAATTAAAAAAATTATATTTATGCTGTGCGTTAAGGTAAAATACTCAAAACGTCTACCAGCCAGTGTCAGGCTATAACTTAACGATGGCTCCGGTGTCAGGCCATGAGTGGAGCGAACGGCCGAACCTGATGATGATAAGTCATCACCTTAGAATTTAAAGATTTAAAGAAACGGTGTTCCATTTTTGTGGTATCAGATAACTAGCGAGGAATTCCCATAAATGTCAAAAACTAAAGGTTGAAAATAGCAGTCAATGAGTTCGAAAACTGAAGAGGTGTGGATGGAACAGTGCGGTGTGTAGCAGGAAGAAAAGTGCACGAAGAATTTATTTCAAATAATGAGGAGGAGATGAAGAAGGAGGAGATGGTGAAGGTGGAGAAGTTTGAGGAGGAGGAGGAGGAGGGGGAGGAGGAGAGGGCAATGAGGGAGGAGGAGTAGGAGGCGGAGGGGAGGGCTGTGGAGGAGTAGGAGAGGATTGTGGGTGAGGAGAAGGAGGAGAGGGCTTTGAAGGAGGAAGAGTAGAGGGTTGTGGAGGAGGAGAAGGTGTAAGAGGAGGAGGAGAAGGTGTAAGAGGAGGAGGAGGAGGTGTAAGAGGAGGAGGAGGAGGAGAAGGTGTAAGAGGAGGAGGAGGAGGAGGAGGTGGCTGTGAAGGAGGAGAAGGTGTAAGAGGAGGAGGAGGAGGTGGCTGTGGAGGAGGAGAAGGTGTAAGAGGAGGAGGAGGAGGTGGCTGTGGAGGAGGAGAAGGTGTAAGAGGAGGAGGAGGAGGTGGCTGTGAAGGAGGAGAAGGTGTAAGAGGAGGAGGAGGATGTGGCTGTGGAGGAGGAGAAGGTGTAAGAGGAGGAGGAGGAGGTGGCTGTGAAGGAGGAGAAGTAGGAGAGGACTTTGAAGGAGGAGGAGGAGGAGGAGGAGGTGGCTGTGAAGGAGGAGAAGTAGGAGAGGACTTTGAAGGAGGAGGAGGAGGAGGAGGAGGTGGCTGTGAAGGAGGAGAAGTAGGAGAGGACTTTGAAGGAGGAGGAGGAGGAGGTGGCTGTGAAGGAGGAGAAGTAGGAGAGGACTTTGAAGGAGGAGGAGGAGGAGGAGGAGGAGGTGGCTGTGAAGGAGGAGAAGTAGGAGAGGACTTTGAAGGAGGAGGAGGAGGAGGAGGAGGTGGCTGTGAAGGAGGAGAAGTAGGAGAGGACTTTGAAGGAGGAGGAGGAGGAGGAGGAGGTGGCTGTGAAGGAGGAGAAGTAGGAGAGGACTTTGAAGGAGGAGGAGGAGGAGGAGGAGGTGGCTGTGAAGGAGGAGAAGTAGGAGAGGACTTTGAAGGAGGAGGAGGAGGAGGAGGAGGAGGTGGCTGTGAAGGAGGAGAAGTAGGAGAGGACTTTGAAGGAGGAGAAGGAGGAGGAGGAGATGGCTGTGAAGGAGGAGAAGGTGGAGGAGAGGGTTGAGGAGAAGAAAAAGGAGAAGTTCGAAAATGGGGTTCAACAACTCTGCCATCCCTTCATATTATCTCAAGGTGAGTGGCATTATACGCACATAATATTGTTTAGTTTGAGGATTGAGCTCATATTTCAGTCCTTGGAAAAGGCTCTTTACTCGTATTCTCTCAGGTGTAAAACGAGTACCTAGCAGTTTACAGCGTTGTCTATGTTGGAAAAAAAATTATAACATCGCCTAACAGGCAGTCATGTCTCGTTCTACATGTTAAGTGTTGCTGTTGGTCAGGGACCCCCTGTAAAGCGCTTTGAGCACGTTCAGGAGATATTACTCTATATAAAAGCTCAAATTTGATTTTTTTTTTTTTTTTTTTGTATTATGTTAGGGGGGGGGGGGGGGGGGGTATTTTGTTTTGTTTTGTTTGTTTGGTTTTTTGGGTTTTTTTTTTTTTTTTTTTTTTTTTTTTTTGGGGGGGGGGGTTAGAGGATAATATAGAGGGCGTCTCCCCCTCCTTTCCCACAATCACACGTGTCGGTCTATGTTATTCTAATAATCTTGTGCACCTGGACTTGGATCCAACTCCCAATAGACTTCAACAGTTATGACGACACTTCCCTAAAACTATCGGGGACAATGTCGGACGCCCTCATGAAATACTTCGACGATCGAGCATAAAAGCGTATCCAGAGTAGAAAAACATTATAAATCTGATCATGTTTTGGCTTTTATACATTCTGATCACATGACATGTGAAAAAGTTATAGCCAGCATGAAGAATAACAAGTAGAGACTTTCTTTGTTCAGAACCAAGTTGCTGGTTGCTGGGCGGACGTGACATCAGACTATTGAATCCAATTGCCGCGAAAGTTTACATTCCTTTTTCTTTTTTTCTTTTTTCTTCTTGCCGCCCCCCCCCCCCCCCCCCCCCCCCCCCCCCGATCCTCTAACTCCTTTCATATCATGAGTTTGAGCTTGGTACAATGCCCTCTCCCTCCCTCTCTCTCTCTGATACCTATGGCGGCTAGGTACCTACCGGACGGTGAGCTCTGAGTGGGTGAGTACTGAGTACTCATTACCCAGCGGTCTAATGCTTATTGCCACTCACGGGCACCCGAGCATATCCAGGGGCCTGCAGTGCGCAAGTGTAACCCCACACGATGCTCACCCGTTGTGGAAACAAACTCACCCCGGCAGTAAGCGATCCAACAGACTAGTACTCTAAACATGGTTACGCGCGGTTTCGCGGGTGCTGTGAGGTCAAATGTCGTTGGGGCTTTTCGTTTGTGTCTGGTGCTGATGTTGTCTGGGTGAGACGAGGACATACCATGGATCATGGAGGAGGCAGAAGTAAGAGCGTGGCCTTCGTAAAGTTATGGCCTGACACTGACCAAAAAATGACGTCAAAATGCCAGTCTTTTGCCACAAAAGAAAGCAAATTGTGAGTTGTATTCAATAGTTCAACCAATGAAATAGCTTGTTTCCTTGAGCTCTACTAACGATAACTCACTCAACCAAATAATGACGTCAAACTGCCGGTCCTTCTGGGTTTCAGTATCAGGCTATAACATGACGATGGCGACGCTGATACTGGCCAAAAAATGACGTCAAAATGCCAGTCTTTTGCCACAAAAGAAAACAAATCGTGAGTTGTATTCAATAGTTCAACCAATGAAATAGCTTGTTTCCATGAGCACTACTAACGACAACTCGCTAGACGGTGCAAAAACCAAATAATGACGTCAAACTGCCAGTCCTTTTGGATTTGAGTATCAGGCTATAACATAACGATGGCTACGGTAAGAGGAGGGCAGATGGAACAAAAAAAACCTTGACCTTTTTATAGATAGAATGAAGTTGACGTCACTCGGGTCTTTGTTAATGTTTTTTGCCATCCGCGTTTATGAGTAATTCACACTAAACTGTATTAACCAGGCTTTAAACGTTCAAAGTTACACATAGTTTTGTGTGTTGGTCCGTTTCACTTGTTGTGAGCTTCTTAGCCAAGCGCACACTATCTATAGAGCGCAATATCCACTAAACGTGGTCAAGGCGTTTTACGAGGGGTCCTTAGCCAACAGCAACCCTTAACGAGGACAATGCATGATATGCTGCCTGTTAGCGGTATTATATCTTTTTTTTTATCCGACAGAGACAACGCTGTTAACGGTCGGTACTTATTTTACACATGAGTAAGGTGAGAGGATGTGAGTAAAGAGCCTTTTCCAAGGATTCAACTATGCGCCGCTCAGGACCTTCCGATCCGTAGACAAGTGTCATACCAGTCATACCACAAGACCAAATTCCACAGCCGCACAAGAGGATGAAAGAATACTGAAAGTAGTTAAATCACAGGGGGTTCATTTTGAGGAAACGGTGGCTAAAGTTTTTTGTTCTGTATTCTGTATGGTTGGCGCTGAAGAAACCAATGGTCTGGTTGTATTTCAGCGGCGTCCTCATTGGGCGCGGGCCCATGTCAGTCAGGCCTTGAAATCGTTTAAGTGTGGTGCCATGATGACCAGTTCATCCAGCCCATTCCACTGCTGCTGTTGTTGTTATGCATTTAAGTAAAATACTCTGGGTGGGGTTCCTTACTTCCCATAGTGGATAGGGAGGCACTTACTGTGTCTTCTATCCCCTTGTATCTGTTTTCCAACATGCTTTCTGTCTTTGTCTTGAAATGAGATTACTTGGTTTTGTCCTGACCCTGGCCGAAAACCCTGGCTAAGAGGGAAACAGTCAAATGTATGATTAGAGTTTGGGAGATGATATTTTTTGTCTTGTAAATCATCCCTCTGTTATGCACTGTATTGTATTGTTTACATATTATATATGATTTGTAAACATTTGAGTGTATTCCTCTTAGTGGGGACTTGTGCTTGTGTCGGGATGAGACTTTTAATGTGATCTCAAACTAAGTACTTTGATAGCGTGCTCTTGGAATCTACATCTGTTTCCAATTTGAAACAATTCCCCTTTCTCTTACCTTCTCGTGGGTGCTTTAATTGTAATTCTAGAACATTTTATTATCCCATTTACTTACTTTTTATTGGCGCTGATATGACCTCAATGTGTTGCAAGCGTCGTAAAACCCTTAAAAACGTTTTGAAAAACAAAACAAATAAAATACTCACCAATTATGCTCGCCAGATGTTCCGTACCATTACACAAAAAACGATGTTACCTTAAAAAGCCTATAGATAGAACAAAGATGACGTCAATCAAGTCTTTGTTGTTGTTTTTGCCATCCACGTTTTTTGAGTACTTCTCACTAAACTGTATTAACCAGACTATAAAAGTTCATGGTTACACATAGTTTTGTGTGTTGGTCCGTTATACTTCCGGATTGCAATGTTGTGAACTTCTTAGCCAAGCGCATATTATCTATAGTTTGATTGAGAACATTAAAGTGAGAAATAACAACCCAAACTGGCTGTCTAAAAACAGTGACAAAGAGTTGAGTGACGTCATCGTCGTTCTTCTATTATAATACATGTTCAAGATGTACACATAAAAATATGTATTGGTGAAATTGATCTGGCGGGCAAACTGTGAGTATCTTGATGTAAATGGATGCCATCGGTCGTCTATTGATGCAATACGCACAACTCTGTTTAACCTTAAACGTTTAGTGTCTGATTGGGAGTACCGATAGCTCAGTTGGTAGAGCACTGTTTTTATCCCACCAATAGGCTTAAATAGTCGTGACGTCACTTCCCTCGTAATGACGCATATTCTAAACTATCGGAACAAAGGCGGACGCCCTTATGAAATACTTCTCCGACGAACATAAAAGTGTATCCAGGGGAGAAAAACATTATAAATCTGATCATGTTTTTGCTTTTATACATTCTGATCACATGACATGTGAAAAAGTTCTAGCCAGCATGAAGAATAAAAAGAACCGATTTTCTTTTTTTTTAGAACCAAGCTGCTGGTTGCTGGGCGGACGTGACATCAGACTATTGAATCCTAATAGTGATTATTACGTTTTTTGACTGATTGGGGGTCCCGATAGCTCAGTTGGTAGAGCAATTGCTTCACACACAAAGGAACCGAGATCCATCTCGGGTGAAATCGAGATTTTTAGTCCCAACCCTTGTCCACTCAACAGTGATTATTGGGCAGCTGGATCTGTTAGATCTGGCGGAAAGTACTTAGCTATAGGCAAATGTCCCATCCAAAGGAGGCAAGCAATTGCTATTGCCCGTGTTATGCTATAGAAACCGGCGTAGACTCCGACTCCATGGGCCTTGTGGTTCTGAAGGACTACTTTTGTTATAGTTTTTAATTCAGAAAAGTGAGTGGAGCAGGCACTTATTGTCGTACCAATAAGGTCGCAGGTTCAAACCCCACCACAGCCGCGAAAAAAAATTATTCTCTATTGTCTTCTGGCACTTTTCTACTCACTTCATCTCTTTTTGTTATAGTTATTAGTCTGATTGGTAGAATTTAGTGGGAACTAATTTTTTTTGTATCTAGCCATCCACTTTTATGAGTAGTTCTCACTAAATTCTATCAATCAGCGAGAGAGGGGAGATGAAAGAGGGAGGGAGGGTGCATGAGAGTCATAGAAGAAGAGCATGCACAGAGAGAGAGAGAGAGAGAGAGCAGAGAGAGAGAGAGAGAGCAGAGAGAGAGAGAGAGAGAGAGAGAGAACATGAGAGAGAGAGGGTGCATGAGAGTCATAGAAGAAGAGCATGCACAGAGAGAGAGAGAGAAAGAGAGATAGATAGATAGAGAGAGAGAGAGAGAGAGAAGGAGAGAGAGAGAGAGAGAGAGAGAGACTGAGAGAGAGAGAGAGAGAGAGAGAGAGAGAGAGAGAGAGAGATTTCACAATAATTTATATACCATTATGCATACTAATTATTATTTTTGGACTCACAATAGCCGCCCATCCATAGACGACTCGACAGGCGTGCGTCCAATACAGCACCATAGACACACAACAACAATATCCATTTCACACCAAAGGTTCACCGTTCACCCCACTTCGCACCAAAACTCTATTCGGTTCTATTGACCACCCAAGCCGTTCCCAAACATCCCCGCACAAAAACGCACCCAGTCACTCGCCAAGCTCTTTGTTGGTGACAGGAAGTGAAGAGAAGCGCCGGCAGGAACGCCAGGAAGGTACACAGAAAAGACCAAATCCGCTCCGCTCTCCGACCGTTCAATATTATTATTATTGAACACCAGAAGGTGCACGCATTACAATATCAGTGTCATTAAAACCTTTTTATCGGGATTTCGTATAATAGGAAATTATACTCGGAGCTAATATATCAAATGAAAGATTAACTAGAAAGCCACAATAACGACAAAAAAGTGCGACCTCACACCTGCCTAGCAACGACTCTTCCGGTTCCACACTCAACAGAAACGATCAAGCTGTGGTCTTTACTTACGAGCACAGTGTGCAGCAACTGCGGTAGAGACTACCATACAAAGATCAGTCTGCTGAGTCACACCCGTCGCTGTTCTCAACAAGACTGACGAGACCAAAGCCATACAGGGCGCAAACCATCGTTTCTTGAGACGGAAGGATGCCTATATACAGTTGCTTAAATAAAATGAAATTGATCGAATTTTCCTTTGCTAAAATGTTTCGCACCTGATTATCAACATCGCTCGGAGAGGTAAGCCTGGCGGTTTTAACGACATCCAAGTGAGATCCTCGTTTGGTTGCTGTCAGCGTTGTTGAGAGATTTCGACTTTGAAGCCAAAATCATGTTGAATACGCCAATATTTTGGTTCTCTTTTTTTCTGATTGATGCTTGCAATGCCTTCAATAACATCTCTTTGGTTCTAACTTCGAAAAATGTACACGCATTCTGTCAACTTACTTACTTACTTACCAGTGGCGGTTCTAGCCTATTTACAGTGGTGGGGCAAAGATGATTCGGTCATATATATATATATATATATATATATATATATATATATATATATATATATATATATATATATATAAATTTTTTATTATTATAATTTTTTTTCAGCTTTTAAAAAAAAATATTTCAACCACAAATAATCACATTCACAATGAAATGACAATACCAGTAAATTTTAATTATTCCAGACGTAATCAAAAATTAATCACGAAAGAGAATACAACTAAAAAATAAAGCGACGAGACATAATGCGACAACACCTTGACAATAGATGTCCATTTCGTTCACTCGAAAAATTAAAGAGATGCTTTAATCCCTCAACGGCGAGATTAATATTAAATTTCTGTTACATAACTGGTTTTCAGTAGTATGTAGTAACCTTAAAGTTTTCATAGAGAAGCAACAACAGCGATATGACTCGAGTTACATTCAGAGCTGAAATTGCATCATTTTTACTGCTGTCTTGGTGGTTAGAATGATTGTGCCGGTGGTGGTAGTGGTTGGAATAGTGGTAGCGGTGATGGTGGTGGTGGAGCAGGAGGAGGAAGACGAGGCGGTGAGGGAGGATGTAATTATGATAGTGGTTTTGGTGGTGCTGTTGGTTAGAATGATAGTTGTGGAGACGATGACGGAAATTGTATGATGATGTTGATATTGTTTTTATTGCCATTGTTGTACTTGTTGTTAGTATTGTTGTTGTTGTTGTTGTTGTTGTTAATGATGATGATGATGATGATGATGATGACAACGGCGATGTCGTCGACAATGATGGTTACCATACGATATTACAAAGTTTATTTAATCTTAGGCTTTCGCCAATAATTCACACAATACAAGTAAGACAAAAGAATGTTACCAATCTCTCCTCATGCATTCGTTAGACTATCACAATAACGACCGTGTTATCTTTACTCCTTACCCAACCAACCCCTAGCTTCCCGCCTCTTCATCACGAACCATCTTATGTATGCATTAGCTTCAGGACGGGCAAGTACGGAATCTGCCCACCCTTCCTTTAAACGTATTTATTTCCTCTATAACTTAGTTAGAATTCAACTCTCTCCTTTCTCATGAGAGTATTTCTCGTATACTAATTCAATTGTTGAGAAAACCAAAATGGTGGTTGTATTTTATATATTTATTTAGTCGTGACTTTTGAATAAAAGTGTTTATTTTATTAGAGGGAATACAATAGAAAATTAATTGTTTTGCAAAATTATTTAGTCTGGCAATAAAAATACAGAGGTAATTACTTTAAGAATAAAAAAAAAGAACTTACAAATTAATTTGTTAAAAAACAAAAACAAAACAAAAAAAGCAACAAAAAACAAATAAGAAAACAATTTAAATAAATGAGTTTTGAGAAGTACTAAAGAAAACGAGAGAAAAAAAAGGAATAATTTAAATGGATAAACAAATATATAAAAACAACACAAATTAATACTAAATTGATATAATATTAGTAAGTTAATAAATTTAATTCAATACTGGAACCTTCCCAAAGCCATTACATCAATGGTACCAGCACAAGTAAGGCAATAAATAAGAAAAAGTTCGTTTGCCAAAATCTCTATTTAGTGGTCACTGGTTAATAAGGTGGGCTCATTTGAATTCGCCCGACCTTGTACTAGAGAGGCTAGACAGAAAAAATCGGAGTTAGTTCACCGTCAGGCGACGTGACGATGAGATGACGATGTGGGCGGAGTGGAGTGGTTGGGGGGGGGGGGTGATAAAAAGAACAGGAGCGTATCCTGGTTTATGCATTACGGGGTGCATGGTGATTCGCAATCTATCAAAAATACACACAAATTGATTTCAGTACGAAGTATCAAGTTTAAGTAGTAACTTTTGAAATTATCTAATTTAAATTTGATTATTTCAGACCTGGTAATACAACTTATAACTTGAAAAAACAGGCTGGTATTTGCCCACCCTGCCCATTATTACCAGCCGTCCCTGTTACTTACTTACTTACTTACTTACTTACTTACTTACTTACTTACTTATCCGAGCAAGCGGCCACGTGAGCTCGAGGCCTTTGGTCTTGTGCCATGACGTATAAGTTAGACGTCTTTTGTAGTTGTTCCAGGTGACTATACAGTGTGTGCATTCTGTGAATATAAGATATTTATCACAAGCCTGTGATTCTAGATTTTAAAAAAAAAGTAATAATAATTTTGGTTTAAACCCTTCAAATCGAGAAATTCGTCAATTTGGGAAACATTTAGAAATTTTCCCACGATATAATTATTATTATACCATTTTCCCATTTACGAGATTAGATGAAATCAAACAATACGGATTTGCACCCCGTGTTAATAATGCCAGCTCTCTATGGTGCCGTCGACTCACTCTCAATTCTCAATCAGGAAGGCAGCGGGGCTCAGCCCGGATTGATTAAAGATAAATAAACGCCTCCATTAAAATCTATGCTATTACTACTGGGAGGTCCGCCCGCCCGCCCGCAGCCCACCAGCCAGCAAGCCGCGGATCCCTTTCAAAACGGCGGGCTCGATCGTTCTCATTACAATTTAGATTTTTTTTTTTCAAATGTTATATTACATAAGCTGCTGCGCCGATTTTAATAAGACGAATGTACACATTATGATGATGATCCTAGGATCTTCGTTCGTTCATTTTGAATGTTCCTTTCACACCGTGGAGCTTCTGCTGAAAAATAAAATAAATAAATTGGGGGGGGGGGGGGATTAAATGAATGGGTGAATTTCTGTGTTACATTTTGAAATTATTTTACTTTCTCCAGGGAAAAAAATGGAAAAAAATATAATTCCTTTTGGATCAATCAAACATGAAATGAATTGATATGCCAATTAAAATTACTTTAATTTCTCACTCCCCAAAAGAAAGAAAGAAAAGAAACAAACAAACAAACAACGAAGGTTTAAACTTTCTTTTACACCAATCAAAAATGAAATTAATTAAATCGCTAACTTCTGTGTTACGTTTTTAAATTATCTTAATTTCTTCTCCCTAAAGTTTCTTAATTGGAAATTTAAATTCTTTTTACAGCGGAAATTAAAACGGTGAGGAAATTAGACTAATGGTTTTCGAACATCAGTGGGACATTTTAAAAATGTGTTCACTTCTCAAAAAAAAAAAAAATAATAATTGATTATTTTTTTTAAAGGGCAATATTGAAAAAAATAGATTTACATATATCTTGCATAAATCACTTATTATAATAAATCGTTCAAATCAACGTGTATACATATATACAGGTCTGACATCCGAAACCACTTATGTGCCTCGTTTAACATTGTTGTAATGGACCATAATTTGCGTTTGTTTGTTGTTGTTTTTTGTTTGTTTTTTTGTTTGTTTGTTTTGTTTTATTAGATTTCTATTAAAACAATGAGCCCATAAGGAATTAGGTTATCAGACCTGCAAATAATTGCACGTTGATTCAAACTCATTACTATTTCATTTTAATAATTAATACTCAGAGCCTCATAGTAACGTTTTGCGATTTATTTATTATATCTAATGCAATTTTTAGGGCACCTAAATCGACATAAATGTATTGAACATCTTGCTCTCACAGGAAAGATAGAAGGTAAAAAGAGTAAAGGTAGACCAAGAAAAACATATTTGAATAGTTTGAACAGATGGGTGACAAAGAAAGAGAAGAGTAATATTAGTTTGTTTGGAGATTATCTGATCAGAGAGATGAATGGCGTACCATGATCACCGATGTCTGGCACAAACTTGGTACTTGAAGTATCTGTAGTAGTATCTAATCAGACCTGCTCAGTATGGTACCCAGGGTCCCTCAACAGAGAAGATACAAGAATAGCCCAACACCAAGCCAGCAGTTGCCGAGCTTCTCCACCAGCAGAAGGAGACACTGGGATGGTAGCGAATCGGCTTCGGTCGAGAACGAACCTGCCTTACAGCAAAATCGCTTCCCCAGTTGGGACTTTCCACCTGTCCAATATGTACCCGTTGTGGTAACGAGCCCGAAACCGCAGAGCATCTTAGTTGAACGGTGTGTTGTGACGAAGCTTCCGGGCGGGTTTACGACGATGCACGAGTGCGGTAAAGAATTGGCTGATTGGGTCGATCGTCATAACATAGTAGTGGTAGTGTGAGCACCATTAGAAGCTACTGCCAAGCAACCAAATTGAAAATTCAAAAATTCTTAATTTTTAAGAGATAAAAAATGTAGTTGCTATAGTTAACTTTCAAAATCATCAATTTATCCTCACAGGATTAGATAACATTTCAAAATCATCACCATTATATAGTATGACGTAAAGATGCCCACGAAGTTCTGAAATAGGATTCAATAGTCTGATGTCACGTCCGACCACAGCAGCCAGAAGCTTGGTTCCAAACAAAGAAAATCAGTACTTTTTATTCTTCATGTTGGCTAGAACTTTTTCACATGTCATGTGATCAGAATGTATAAAAGTCAAAACATGATCAGATTTATAATGTTTTTCTCCTCTGGATACACTTTTATGCTCGTCGGAGAAGTATTTCATTAGGGCGTCCGCCATTGTTCCGATAGTTTAGAACCATTTACTAAGTTTCTATGCGTCATTAGGAAGGAAGTGACGTTACGACTGTTGAAGACTATAGGGGCCAACATTTCGTATTTTAGACTTACTGTCAGTGTTAGTGTCAATTTTCCAAAACAAAACGGAGTCTTACAATGTTTGAATTGAAGTGAAGAGGGTTCACCAACGCAATGATGACACCGAAATGAGAACCCAAGACTGAAATATTGAATTAAGATGAGCAAAACATCGAAATGAATGTGGTATAAAATAGATATATTATTCTTGTCTATTCGTGTGTTTCTATACCACTAGTTATCTTCAAGATTTCAATTGATGCGAGTTGAAACTCGGATCAATTGGATACAAGAGTCTGATGTCACGTCGCCCAGCAACGGCGGCCATCGTGGTTCTAGACAAAGAAAATCGGTATTTTTTTTTATTCTTCATGCTGGCTAGAACTTTTCATATGTCTTGTGATCAGAATGTGTAAAAGTCAAAACATGATCAGATTTATAATGTTTTTTTCCCCCTCTGGATACGCTTTTGTGCTCGTCGGAGAAATATTTAATAAGGCGTCCGCCATTGTTCCGATAGTTTAGAGCCAGTTACTAAGTTACCATGCGTCATTACGAGGGAAGTGACGTCATGACTGTTGAAGCGTATTGAAAGTGTGAAGATAACTCGTGGTATTTTAACAATATGACGAGACACTCATTGCATGTCTACTATTTGTTTCTTGCAAACATATGTATATCTTGGAGACTAATTCTACTCGAAATGAACAAAGTTATTTTAGAAGAGATATAGATAGATAGATAGATAGATAGATAGATAGATAGATAGATAGATAGATAGATAGATAGATAGATAGATAGATAGATAGATAGATAGATAGATAGATAGATGGATGGATGGATAGATAGATAGATAGATAGATAGATAGATAGATAGATAGATAGATAGATAGATAGATAGATAGATAGATAGATAGATAGATAGATAGATAGATAGATATATATATAGATAGATAGATAGATAGATAGATAGATAGATAGATAGATAGGTAGATAGATAGATAGATAGATAGATAGATAGATAGAGATAGATAGATAGATAGATAGATAGATAGATAGATAGATAGATAGATAGATAGATAGATAGATAGATAGATAGATAGATAGATAGAGAAAGATAGAGATAGAGGAGGGATGGGTGAAGAGAGAGAGAGAGAGAGAGAGAGAGAGAGAGAGAGAGAGCGAGAGAGAGAGAGGAGGAGGGAGGAAATGGCTTATGCAATGATTCATATTTTTTGTAGCAAAAGAGCTCCAATGAGTCAAAGTTCAAATAAGAAAGATAACGTCATTTTCCTCTCGTGGTTTGGAAATTTCCGTTTTTCCCCTGTTATCAGTTACCCTTTTGTCCTTTTCTAAACACTGGTTTCCGCTTACGTCATAATGCATCACACACACCACTATAAACAAGAACTCTTCTTTCTTCGTGTTTTGATTAGGTCTAATAAAACAGAAAACGAAATACGAAACAAAGAGAATGAGATAAAGATAGAGAACTAGAAATTAAACAGATCCTCGCCCTAGCCACGCGTAGTGATACCATAATAGCGGTGATATCCTTATGCCTGCGTTTTGATAAGATACCATCGGTAAACAAATTATCCTTCCACGGCGGACCACTATCCCAGAAACATCAAATCTTTGACCTGCTTACCGTTACGAAAAATCCGTAAAATTACGATATTTATTTTGGCTCCATTTTCACTACTTCATGAGCATCTCTAAGTCATTAAACCTTAATGAAAATCACTGTTGATGTGATACACAAAAATAAATTAAGGATTTTGAAGTCTTATTTAACTCTCTCCTTACCGATGATTTTCAGTAATTTTCCCAAAAAATGTCAGGCTTACCCAGCAGAAAAATTTATTTTTGAACTCAAACAAGCTTTCTACAAAACAACTTTATGTTCTTATTAATTAAACAAAGTTCATTGTGATGTACAAAATAAATCTGAATAAGAAAAAAATGTATAGATAGAATGAGCTTAGCCAAGGAGTTCACAACATTGCCATCCGGAAGTATAACGGACCAACACACAAACTCTGTGTAACCATGAACTTTTATAGTCTGGTTAATACAGTTTAGTGAGAACAACTCACAAATGCGGGTGGCAAAAACAATAACAAAGGCCTGAGTGACGTCATCTTCGAACTATCTATATTGTGTCGTAACAAATGTGACGCTTTTACTGTAGGTGGTGAGGAGATGGTTAATTCTTCTAAGACAAAATTTTTGGTTTTAAGTTTAATTTAGCGACTACAATTTTTATCTTCTAAAAAATACGAATTTTTGATTTTATAAATTGGCAGGTCTGAAATCCTCATGAGGTTTTTGTAGCTTAAGATAAAGTTCTTTCCTCACACAAGGGGGCAGAAACGTGGGGTTAGCTCATATTATTGTTATTATTATTTCTCTGCAACATTTTATATTCGTTTCCCTCCACTACTTTATAATATTTCCCAATCATTAAAATAAACATTAGAATGATATTTTCTTTATACCATCTGTTGGCTTTTTGGCTATCATAATAATATGATCTATATTATAATATAAATTATGTTGGCAGGGAAAGCTTTTAATATAACAGGGTTTGGCAGCAAAAATAAATATCTTTGAAATATTTCTTTTTAAATAGGGCAAAAAATATAATTATTTTGATCCCAATATTCGGTTTATCTCCACAACTATACTGTATCTCCTTTAATACATATATATATATATATATCATAAAAACAAAATCATGATATTATAATAGTATTCAACTTTTTGGTGAAATGAGCTATTCATAAAATCATTTAGTTGAAGAGATCGAATGCTTGAAACAATATTGTAGAAGTTGAAAAATATTACACTTTCATTATTATTATTATTATTATTATTATTATTATTATTATTATTATTATTATTATTATTATTATTATTATTATTATTATTATTATTATTATTATTGTTGTTGTTGTTGTTGTTGTTATTGTTATTATTATTATTATTATTATTATTATTATTATTATTATTATTATTATTATTATTATTATTATTATTATTATTATTATTATTATTATTCTATATATCATAATATCATAATATAATAGGTCAACTTGAATATCATATTCCGAAGTTTGATTCATGATAATGCTTAGTTATTTAAATACAAAAAATGTTTTCAAGTCTGATAAACATGCATATTTTTGAACAAATAAATTTCGCTGCTCAGTTTAAAGTGAAAAAAAAATCTCATTGAGCGATCTTAACAAAATAGAATGAATGAGATTGACTTCACTCGGCTCATTGTTATCTATATATTTATTTAAACATTTTTTTTTTGTTTGTTGTTTTTTTTTTGCTTGTTTTTATTTTTGTTTTTTGTTTGTTTTTATCTGGTTTTTTTTTATTTGTTTGTTTGTTGTTTTTGTTTTGTTTTTGTTTTTTGTTTGTTTGTTTTTGTTCTTGTTTTTTTGTTTTTTTGTTTCTTTTTTTTTTTTTTTACCCCAGTTCGGTGATTCATTCTCTTTAAACTCTCTCAATCACACTATGAACATTTAAGTTTCAACACAGTTTTGTGTGTTGGCACGATTTATTCTGGCGGGTAGATTTGATGAGTATTTTACGTAAACGCATACCATCAATAAACTTTGGACCAATTTTTCTGTGAGTCACACCATGCCAGCCAATGAGAATTTGAGTTTTATTGAAGAATTACCTTACAGATCATATCTTTGTCCCTTAAGCGTTCAATTTTCTGATTATTTGTATAATGATAAAAAAAAACGATAATAATAATAAATAGTAAATGGCATTTGTATAGCGCATTACCCCGATTTCGTCAGGGCTTACTCAAGGGGCTTATTTGTAGAGCGATAACGCATAGCCTCAAAAATCGATCGTATTTTGATAAGGAAATCAGTTCCAGATTTCGTTTGGAATAATTTATTTTCCAAATCATTCATTCCCCTTTTTGTTGTTCTCTCTTATTATTGTCTCATCAGAAAGGGCAGTGTGGCTCAGCGTTACGGGGTCTTTGCTTCGCACCCGAAAGGTACCGAGTTCGGTCACCCGCCGCTGCGCTGTGTGGCCTTGAGCAAGTCACCTTGCCCTAGCTCAATTCGCGGCGCTGCACTGCGGCTGACGCCTGGGTTATTCCAGTTTTCCCTTGGAATAGATCCTAGAGACACATTTCCCAAATGGGATGAATAAAGGGAATTTTATTTTATTTTTATTTTATTTATTTTATTGATGGTATGCGTTTAAGTGAAGCACTCATCAGTTCTGTCCGCCGTGTTGCTGTTTGTTCGGGGACCCATTGTAAAGCGCTTTGAGCATGTTTAGAGGATATTGCGCTATATATAAAAGCTCAATTTCAATTTGATTTTTTTAAAATCTCATTCTAAATAAAAAATGTATAGATAATATGTGTACTAACGAAAGAGTGAAAACGGAGATGCTTTGTATGGGAACAATACACAGACAATGGACGTTACAAGTTATTATGCATTTTATATTATTTGTGTATTGTTGTGCTGACGAAGGGTTTGTACCCGAAACGTCCATTGTCTGTTTTGGTCCCATACGAAGCCTGATAAAGAGAAGGAAATTGTCTTGGTTTGGCCACCTCGTAAGACACGAAACCTTATGCAAGACAATATTGCAGGGCACAGTAGAAGGCTGCCGAAGAAGAGGAAGACAGAGGAAAGTGTGGCAGGATAACATTAAAGATTGGACAGGATTGACGTGGAACAATATAATGAGGAAGGCCCAAGACCGTGATGAGTGGCGTCGAATCGTGAAGTCTGCATCCCGAGAGTCCCCCCGACGACCAACCGGTCATGGGATAGAGTGAGTCAGTGAGAAGCCTCACTATTGTCACTCTTTTTTCGTTAGTGTTTTCACGATCACCAGCTGCTCAGGCAGCCCCTACCGTATCTACATAAATATGTGTACCTCTGTGCGGAGTTTCTTGACCTCCAAAAGTGGGCAGGGAGGTCACTTAATGTGTCTTCTATCCTCCTATAATATCTGCTTTCCACCTTGTCTTCTGTATTTGTTTTGGAATGAGATTACTTGGATTTGTCCTGGCCAGGGTCGTAATCCTTCGCTGAGAGTGAAACAGTCAATTTGTATAGTTAGAGTTTTGAGAGATTATTATTTTTTCCCTTGTAAATCATCTCTGTATTGTTGTATTTGACTTGAGTGTGATCCTCTTAGTGGGATTTTCTCCTGGTGTCTGGATGAGACTTTTAGGTGATCTCGAACTAAGTACACTGATAGTGTGCTCTTGGAATCTACATCTGTTTCCTAATTGAACCAATTCCCTATGTCTTATTATACTTTATCATGCGTGCTTTCAAGAGCAAATCTTTTTTTTTTTTTTTTTTTTTTTGGAACTATTCCCTTTTTTTCTTTTTACTGGCGCTGAAATGACCCAAATGTGTCGCACAAGCGCCATAAAACCTTTAAAAATCAAAACAATAATATTTGTACCCGGGTCATCATAGGTTTGTTTTGTATCATAGCCACGCAACCTCCAACCACACCAGCTGATCTTCCTGCCTGTGTTAATTTTTGTTTTGTTTTGTTTATTTTTTAAATTATTTATTTATTTATTCATTTTGTTTATGTTATTTGTTTTGTTTTGTTTTGTTTTATATTGTTTGATTTGTTTTCGATCATTTTTCTGGGGGTTTTTTTGTTTGTTTGTCTTGTTTTGTTTTGGTGTTTTCTTTTTCTGTTGTTGCTGTGTGTGTTTGTTTGTTTTTTCTTTTGTTGCTTTTTTTTCTACTTCCTTTTTCTTCCTTTTCTCGTATTCCTTTTGTTTTTGGGAAGGGGGGGTGTTGGCGTTTGTAAAGGGGAGGGTGACAGAGGCTTGGAGGTTTGAGTTTGTTGTTATTGTTTTGTTGTCTTTTTTCCATTATATATATACATGTTTGTCTTTACTCTGCGTGGATTTGAAAGGAGCCCCTTGCACGTGAATTTAGTGCTCTATCAACTTATCAGTTTTAAGCAATAAATCGGCACCGCAAAAAAAAATAATAATAATAATAATCCGAGAAGCAGAAGAAATAAAATCTTCACCTGTTTCTTGCCACCTTTACAAAGCACAACCGGCAGTGGAGACGTCTTCAAATTCAGAAAAGTGAGCGGAGCAGGCACTTATGTTGGTAACAACAAGATATGAAGTGAATTCACTTCATATCTTGTTGTTACCAACATAAGTGCCTGCTCCACTCACTTTTCTGAATTAAAATTCACCCCATACACCGGAGCATACTCAATGTCTCAATCGTTTCTATGTTATATGTTTGTGTTGAGAATATTGGCTATTAAGCTTAACTGCTGGTCAAAATTATTCGCGATGGTGGTGTACGAACGAATCGGCGGTCTCAAGAAGTGGGTGAGAGAGGGATCTAGTAATGACTTTGAGTTTGAAACGAGTGTTCGTGGATAGCTCACACGGTAGAGCCACGCTCTCACCTGCCAGGCGGAGTTGTCGTACCAATAAGGTCGCAGGTTCAAACCCCACCACCGCCGCGAAAATTTTTTATTCTCTATTGTCTTCTGGCACTTTTCTATTCACTTCATATCTTGTTGTTAGACGTCTTCAAACCAGTTTATTGTCTCCCCCGATCGTCTATTGACTCGCCCAGGGGACTACTTGAAATCGATTACGGCGAGAAGTACTCGATTCACCTTCCCCGTGTCTGGTCCATTGGGAGGCTGGGCGGTATCGCCTTGTGAGGTCTTCCGCAATATCGACGTGTCAGTTATGATTTATTGGGTGATTGTTGGGAACAATCTTGAAAATGCTAGCAAAACGGTGGAGAGTCAGGGGGAGAAGGGGGGAGAGAGAGAGAGAGAGAGAGAGAGAAAGAGAGAGAGAGAGAAAGAGAGAGAGAGAGAGAGGGAGAGAGAGAGAGAGAGAGATGAGGAAATGAAATGAAACAATACAATAAATAACGATTCTTTAAAATAAAGTAATTTTAAAAAACGTTTAAGTTCGCCATCAGTACAAACAATGTACAAGTTAACTTCATTTGTTGTTCTGATTGTTCCGTTATTATTATTATTATTATTATTATTATTATTATTATTATTATTATTATTATTATTATTATTATTATTATTATTATTATTATTATTATTATTATTACTGTTTTAATCAAGCAAGATTATTTCAGTTCAAAAGCTATTAAAATCGTTAAAATCAAACTTACAGGCTACTGGGTCACAATGACATTCTAAAAATAGCAACATCGACTTGAAGGTATTTATTATTTATGCCAAGCTACTGAGACCATATGGGTGGATGCAGGGTGGGAGGGGGGGGGGGTTGGGGGAGGGGGGGGGAGGCAAGGTTATATAAATATTTTGCACACGTTGTGTTTGATGTGAAAAACGTCATAGTGTTTATGTTATGTTTCAAACACGAGGTAAATATAATAATAATATTGATGGTGATGATGATGATGATGATGATGATGATGATGATGATGATGATGATGATGATGATGATGATGATGATAATATAATAATAATATTGATGATGATGATGATGATGATGATGATGATGATGATGATGATGATGATGATGATAATAATAATATTATTGTTATTAATAACAACAACAACAACAATAATAATAATAATAATAATAATAATAATAATAATAATAATAATAATAATAATAATAATAATAATAATAATAATAATAATAATAATAATAATAATAACAACAATAATGTTTATAATAATAAATATACATGTGAGCCGTTAACGTCACTCGTTTCCAACCAAATTGTCGTGTGTTTTTTTAATAGCTGAGACTTGCCATATGTTTCAGTCGTTACCCGATTATTCAAAACCGTCTCAAGGTTTATTTTGGGAATTGAAATTTAAGTAGATATATCAAACATCTCGATTATGTTTAAAGTCTTCTCTCTTCCTCTTATAATGTGTGTACAAAAACACAATAATGTAATAGGATTCAATAGCCTGATGTCACGTCCGTCCAGCAACCAGTCTCTTGGTTCTCAACAAAGAAAATCTGTACTTTTTATTCTTCATGCTGGCTAGAGATTTTTTCACATGTTATGTGATCAGAATGTAAAAAAGTCAAATCATAATCGGATTTATAATGTTTTTATCCTCTGGATGCAATTTTATGCCCGTCGGAGAAATATTTCATAATGGCGTCCGCCATTGTTCCGATAGTTTAGAACCAGTTACTAAGTTACTATGCGTCATTACGGAGGAAGTGACGTCACGACTATTGAATTCTATTAGCAGGTGATTACATAACATTGATGCTATGTGTCAAGGTAAAATACTCACAATGGCCGCCAGCCGGATATAAGGTACCAACACACAACAGTATGTCGTGTCGTAACCTTAAACGTTTAAAGTCTAATTGATAAAATGTAGTGAGAACTAATCATTAAAATGGGTGGCTAAAATCAATAACAAAAGTACTGAGTGACGTCAATTTCGTTCCATCTATATATGTATATAAATAAAAATCATTAGTGCACATCTCACACACTAAAGCATGCACACCCAATATATTTATCTTTGTGCACACCAAACCACATCACCAAAGCAGCTGTTTCTGAACAAACATGCGCAGTGCGCTACAACAACGAAACATGGCGTGTTAAAAACACAAACCTTCCTGCTTGGTGTCAAATGGTTGGAATTTTTAGATTATTTCAAAACATTGTGTTAAGATTTTTCATGTTACCCCCCCCCCCCTCCTCCAACACACACACACACACACACACACACACACCTCCTCCACGTATACACACACACACAAATACACATACAAATACATACTCACAAATATACGCAAACTGCAAACAGCATTATCGTACTCAAACTCTCTCTCTCTCTCTCTCTCTCTCTCTCTCTCTCTCTCTCTCTCTCTCTATCTATCTATCTATCTATCTATCTATCTATCTTCTATCTATCTATCTATCTCTGAATATATCTCGCTCTCTCGCTCTCTCTCTCTCTCTCTCTCTCTCTCTCTCTCTTTCTCTCTTTCTCTCTCTCTCACTCTCTCTCTCTTTCTCTCTCTCTCTCTCTCACTCTCTCTCTATCTCTCTCTATCTCTCTCTCGCTCACTCTCTCCTCTTCTCTCTCTTTCTCTCTCTCTCTCTCTCTCTCTCTCTCTCTCTCTCTCTCTCTCTCTCTCTCTCTCTCTCTCCCTGTCTCCAATAATATCTATCTACTTACCTAATGGTCAATATATTTACCTCTTTAATAATATTTCTAACACAACCATAAACCTAATAAATCTATCTTATCCTTTATTTCCATCTTTATATCTTTGCCTATCTGTTCTGTCTATCACACAAACGTGCGCAGACGCGCGCGCACACAAAGACCCACATAATATACGCACACATACACACACTTACACACATGTATGTGAATCCAATGTTCCAATCACATCAATACATATTGACATTCTCCAATAAAACTCACCCTAATTTATTATTTCCTCTAAGTAATCAAAAACTCCCCAATCCACCCCGCCACGACAACCACCACAATACAAAAACTACTACCACCATCACTAACTCAATACACCACTACCACCACCACTACAACCACCACCACCACTTCAAACCACCACCACCACTACAACCACCACCACTACTACCATCACCACCACCACTACTACAATACACTGCTACCATCACCACCACCACAATCCACCACCACAATACTACACCACCACCACCACTACAACCACCACCACCACTACAACCACAACCACTACTACCACCACCACCACAATACAACACCACCACCAACACAACACAATACCACCACCACCACCACCGTACAACCACCACCGCTACCACCACCACCACAACTACAATACCACCACCACCACCATACAACACCACCACGACTACAATACAACATTACCACCACCACCACCACCACTGCAACCACCACCACTGCCACCACCACCACTACTACAATACCACCACCACCACCATACAACACCACCACGACTACAATACAACATTACCACCACCACCACCACCACTGCAACCACCACCACTGCCACCACCACCACTACTACAATACACCACCACCACCACTACCACCACCACAATACAACACCACCACCACCACCACTACCACCACCACAATACAACACCACCACCACCATACAACACCACTGCCACCACCACTACAACCACCACCACCACAATACAATACGTAATTGTTTTTTTTTTTTTGCTTTGTTTTTTGTGGGTTTTTTTGTTTGTTTTCTTTTGTTATTTTGTTTTTTTTTTTTTTTTGTTTTTTTTGTTTTGCCATCCACGTTTATGAGTAATTCTCACTAAACTGTATTATCCAGATTATAAACGTTCATGGTTACAAATAGTTTTTTCTGTTGGTCCGTTATACTTCCAGATGGCAATGTTGTGAGCTTATTAGCCAAGCGCATACTATCTATAAAGGTTACACATGATAGTTTTGTGTTTTGGGGACTATTTTATAGATAGTTCGAAGATGACGTCACTCAGGTCTTTGTTATTATTTTTTGCCATCCGCGTTTATGAGTAATGCTCACTGAACTGTATTAACCTGACTATAAACGTTCATGGATACACACAGTTTTGTGTGTTGGTCCGTTATACTTCCGGATGGCAATGTTATGAGCTTCTTAGCCAAGCGCATACTATCTATATCCAGCTGACGGGTGTTGTGAGTATTTTATTTAAACACATAACATCACCATTTTATTTTATCTCTTTTATTTTTTGCGGAAAGCTGTGAGTTGTCGTCGCGAAGTGCTTTGACCAAACAAGATGATTTAATCCATAGTCCTGTCTAATTTTCTCTGAGAAATTAATGTTGTGAGTCCAAACACAACACGCCTGAGCATACCAATATCACGTCCCTATCTCATTCTGACCGCCGATGACCAGTGGTCAGTTCTAATAATTTTGACTTCCAGGTCATTCGTTGGTCGAAATGTTGGTCGGTTCTGTCAGAATATTGGGCCCAAGTAATGTTTATTTTCCATCAATAATTCTGGTATCAGAAGAAATAAATTCTTTGTGATTTTTTTCGGAAGGAGGGGGGGGGGGTTTGTTTGGTTTGCCCTTATTATAATTATTCACTTATTTATTTAGGTATATCTATGTTTCTTGTTTTGATTTCATTAGTTTTTGTTGTTTTTTTTTGTTGTTTTTTTTTTTTTTTTTTTTTTTTGGGGGGGGGGGGGGTTGTTGGTCTTTTTTTGTTTTCTTTTGTTGTTTTTTTGGGGTTTTTTTTTTGTATTCGTTTTGTTTGTTTTTTGTTTTTTTGAGCGAGAGGACTTTTTCCGACCTGACACGACCTGATTTCGATAAGCATCGTCTGCTATTAAAACCCGTTTGCCAATTCAGAAGATTCTCATCTCGATATAATATGGCCGTCTCCGATAAATTTTTGAGAGGATGAAGCATATTAACTTAGTAACTGGTTCTAAACTATCGGAACAATGGCGGACAACCTTATGAAATACTTCTCCGACGAGCATAAAAGTGTATCCAGAGGAGAAAAACATTATAAATCTGATCAAGTTTTGACTTTTATACATTCTGATCACATGACATGGGAAAAAGTTATAGCATAAAGAATAAAAAGTACCGATTTGCCTTTGTTTAGAACCGAGCTGCTGGTTGCTGGGCGGACGTGACATCAGACTATTGAATCCTGATTTGAAGTTTCGCGTCTCGATATAGATAGAATGAAGATGACGTCACTCAGGCCTTTGTTATTGTTTTTGCCATCCGCGTTTGTGAGTTGTTCTCACTAAACTGTATTAACCAGACTATAAAAGTTCATGGTTACACATAGATTAGTGTGTTGGTCCGTTATATTTCCGGATGGCAATATTGTGAGCTTCTTAGCCAAGCGCATACTATCTATACCGCCGTCTCCGATACATTTTTGAGAGGATCATAGTTTATTATTACCATAGTCTAAATATCTGTCGGTCAAATCATTGACATAAGACACTAATATGAAGGACGTCATTCAGATTGAGACTAAATATAGGGGTGTGTAGAATGTTACTGTGTAGGTCACGTGTTATTATTCCGTCACTCTGACACGTGACATGACACAGACCAACCGTTCTTCCTGACATCCGCTCTACTCTGGTCGGAGACATCGTAAACTCATGGCCTGACCCGTAGCCATCGTTAACTTATAGCCTGACACTGACCAAAAGATGACGTCAAAAGACCATCTTACGAGTCTTTTGCCACAAAAGAAAACAAATCGTGAGTTGTATTCAATAGTTCAACTAATGGAATCACTTGTTTCCATGAGCTCTACTAACAGCAATTCACTAGACGCTACATAAAACTAAAAAATTCTTCAAACAATAACTCCTAAATGGTTCTTGTGTCAGCCATCGTGAACTTATCGCGTGGCCTTCGTAAAGTTATAGCCTGACACTGACCAAAAAATGACGTCAAAATGCCAGTCTTTGGCCACAAAAGAAAACAAATCGTGAGTTGTATTCAATAATTCAATCAATGAAATAACTTGTTTCCATGAGCACTACTAACGACAACTAATACTTAAAATGTTTTTCTCCTCTGGATACACTTTCATGCTTGTCGGAGAAGTATTTCATAAGGGCGTCCGCCATTGTTACGATAGTTTAGAACCCGTTACTAAGTTACCATGCGTCATTACGGGGGAAGTGACGTCACGACTGTTGAAACGTATTGTTACTGGATTACTTCCTACTTGAAGATAAGTAATATGATTTCCGTACCATTTCCTTCGTGTTACTATAAATAGCAAACTGCTTTTCAGGAAACTACATCAGTATGCCTCTATAAAATATATTTTTTATGCAATCTCCTCATGTTTTGGTTAAATATATGATATAAAAGAATGGACAGAGATGTCGGTTCCGGAGCTGCTACATAGGGCTAGCAACAGGCAGGCATGGAGGAAGACTGTAACGCAAGCCCCCCCCCCCCCCCCCCCCCCCCCCCCCGACGACCATCCGGTCATGGGATTGAGTGAGTGAGTGAAAAGCGGCCCCTCTATCTAAAACTTCGTCTGCGATACAGTTATTTTGAGCAGTTATTTTAGATAACCAAGCATCTCCGTCTCCACGGATTGAATGTCCATACTAGTCATATAGGTTAAAGTTAAAAACATTTTTGGAAATTGACGAGATGTAAGAATATGCATAATATCATTTTATTCCATTTTATCACGTTTATCATCATAATCTTTATCATCATTATCATCATCAACATCATCATCATCATCATCATCATCATCATCATCATCATGATCATCATCATCATAATCCTCCTCATCATCATCATCATCATCATCATCATCATCATCATCATCACCATCATTATAATCATCATCACCATCATCACCATCATCATCATCATCATCATCATCATCATCATCATCATCATCATTATTATCATCATCATCGGCATTGTCATCATTACCATCATCACCATCACCAACACCACCACCACCCCCATCGCCATCACTGTCAAATCTAAATAGAAAAATCACCTTTTATCTCACAATTTCTATTTTGTAAATAAAGTTTTCCCATCATACGTGTAAACTGTCATATCATTGCTATTGTAAGTAATTGAAATTGCTATGTATATATTTTTCATTGCATTCCTTTATTTATCTTAAGAATGTTAGGCGCCTAGAGCATGATGTAATCGAAGTAAAGCACTACACAAATACCATTTATTACTATTATCTATTATTATTATTATCACCGTCATCATTATCCTCATCATCATTATTATCATACACCATCCAATTCAAACACCGTATCACACCAAACATGGCATTCGATACGATTACAACGTATAGATAGTATGCGCTTGGCTAAGAAGCTCACAACAATGCCATCCGGAAGTATAACGGACCAACACACAATACTGTTTGTAACCTTTAACGTTTATAGATAGTTCGAAGATGACGTCACTCAATCCTTTGTTATTGTATTTTGCCATCCGCGTTTGTAAGTGATTCTCACTAAACTGTATTAAGCAGGCTATAAACGTTTAAGACTACACATAGTTTTGTGTGTTGGTCCGTTATACTTCCGGATGGCAATGTTTTGAGCTTCTCAGCCAAGAGCATACTATCTATAGTCTGGATAATACAGTTTAGTGAGAATTACCCATAAACTCGGATGTCAAAACAAACCAAAAAAAAAAAAACCCAGTAAAACAAAGACCTGAGTGACGTCAACTTTCGAACTGTTTATAAATACTACACTATTTAATTTATCCCTTTTCATCAGGTTTGTTTACAAAAACACTTCAGGCGATTTCAGAGATAAAACACAATTATGTTATTGGACGTGAATTTTTCTAACAAAGACAAAACGCAGTATCCGAATAAATAGAAGAAGAACTTAAGCTTTGAGCTTTTTATATGG
The DNA here is from genome assembly GCF_034508935.2 of Berghia stephanieae. Taxonomy (NCBI): domain Eukaryota; kingdom Metazoa; phylum Mollusca; class Gastropoda; order Nudibranchia; family Aeolidiidae; genus Berghia; species Berghia stephanieae. The sequence goes on along the minus strand of NC_088367.1, from coordinate 11,146,859 downwards.
ATAGTATGCGCTTGGGTAAGAAGCTCATAACATTGCCATCCGGAAGTATAACGGACCAACACACAAAACTATTTGTATCCATGAACGTTTATAGTCAGGTTATTACAGTTCTGTGAGCATTACTCATAAACGCGGATGGCAAAAAACAATAACAAAGACCTGAGTGACGTCATCTTCGAACTATCTATATAGAGCAACATCCACTAAGGGGGCAGCGTGGCTCAGTGGTGCGATCTTTGCTTCGTACCTGAAAGGTACCGAGTTCGATCACCCGCCGTTACGCTGTGTGGAGCAAGTCACATCGCCCTAGCTCAATTTGCGGCGGTGTTCTGCGGCTGACGCCTGACGACCATAAAGACAAATTTCCCCATATGAGACCCGAAAATAAGTACACGCAAGTCTCAAATTTTTATTTAGATAGTACGAGGGTTTGCTTTTTTTTTTGTATTTTAACACCGATTTGATTTGAGTCGGGGACAAAACGTTGGGTAGGCCAAATAAATCGAGAAGTCTTGGGTTCGAATCTGTAAATAATAAAGAATAATAAATAAATTCCCTTTATACATCCCATAATGGAAATTTGTCTCTAGGGTCTATTCCAAGGGAAAACTGGAATAACTCAAGCGTCAGCCACAGTGCAGCGCCGAAAATTGAACTAGGGCGAGGTGACTTGCTCAAAACCACACAGCGCAGCGGGTATTCGAACTCTGTACCGTTCGGGTAGAAAGCAAAGACCGTACCGCTGAGCCACGCTGCCCCTGTAAAGACACAGAGAACGTATTGATAGAAAGAAGATGACGTCACTCAGGTCTTTGTTATTGTTATTTGCCATCCACGTTTATGAGTAATTTTCACTTAACTGTAGTAACCAGACTATAAAAAATCATGGTTACACAGAGTTTTGTGTGTTCGTCTGTTATACTTTCGGATGGCAATGTTGTGAACTTCTCAGCCAAGCGCATACTGTCTATAACACTAAAGCAATTCATAAATATTTATGGTGGTGGGGGGAGGGCGTGGGCGGGAGGAGGGAGGGAGGAGGGGGAGAATTGTCACTGATTGTTTATTTAATAAATTGTTAATCATTCTTAAATGTTATGTGTCCTGCCTAGGGGGTGTTAACTAATTTGATGTAGGTGACATTGCCTTAACTGTGATTTTAATGGCTTTGTTTGTAAAGCACTTTAAGCTTATTTTGATGTCGATTGTATTGTTATCTTATTGTGTAAATTATAACATGTCTGTACAAAAAAAAATTCCTTTTTGGGATGCAATAAAGTATTATTATTATATTATTATTATTATTATTATTATTATTATTATTATTATTATTATTATTATTATTATTATTATTATTATTATCTATTATTATTAATTATTATTATTATTATTATTATTTTATTATTATTATTATTATTATTGTTATTATTATGAAGAGCTATTGACGATATTATGTGTTTGTATTTTTTTTTTTATGTATTATCGCCAACATAAATTTGCATGCCTCTTCCTAAATGTTAAATGTTACTGTTGGCTAAGGAACCCTGTAAAGCACTTTGAGCACATTGAGCGAGTAGATATTTCCCGAAATAAAAGCTCACTTTTTAAATACTCACCAGATCTGCCCACCATATCAATTTGCCAATAGATTTTTGGATCAATCAAACGCAGAATTTGTATCACGCCCTTGAGACCGTTCAGACGAATTAACTGGATGTTTGTAGATGTTGTGCGCTTGGCTAAGAAACTCACAACACTGCCATCCGTAAATATAACGGACTTACACACAAAGCTATGTGTAACCGTGAACGTTTATAGATAGTATGAAGATGACGTCACTCATGTCTTTGTTATTGCTTTTTTTGCCATCCGCGTTTATGAGTTATTCTCGCTACACTGTTTTAACCAGACTATAAACGTTCAACGTTACACATAGTTTTGTGTGTTAGTCCGTTATACTTCCGGATGGCAATGTTGTGAGCTACATAGCCAAGCGCATACTCTCTATAGTCTGGTTAATACAGTTAAATGAGAATAGGATTCAATAGTCTGATGTCACGTCCGCCCAGCAACCAGCAGCTTGGTTATAAACAAAGAAAATAGATACTTTTTATTCTTCATGCTGGCTAGAACTTTTTCACATGTCATGTGATCAGAATGTATAAAAGTCAAAACATGATCAGATTTATAATGTTTTTCTCCTCTGCATACACTTTTATGCTCGTAGGAGAAAAAATTTTATAAGGACGTCCGCCATTGTTCCGATAGTTTAGAACCAGTTACTAAGTTACTATGCGTCTATACGAGAGAAGTGACGTCACGACTGTTGAAGCTTATTGCTCATAAAATGGTTGGCAAAAAAATAATAACAAAGATATTGTAAGTATCTTAGCCAAGCGCACATCATTTATATAAATCAGACAATAGACGTTTAAGGTTACAAATAGTTTTGTGTGTTGGTTCGTTATATCCGGCTGGTGCATATTGTGAGTATTTTACCTAAACGCATAGCATCAATAGATATTGTTACTCATAGTTACTTAACACCATCCACCTTATAAAATGACGAGTTACGAATCTTAAAACACACGCAAATCTAGTCACAACAAATTTCTCATACACACACACACACACACACACACACGCACACACACACAGAGAGAGAGAGAGAGAGAGAGAGAGAGAGAGAGAGAGAGAGAGAGAGAGAGAGAGAGAGAGAGAGAGAGAGAGAGAAAAGAGAACAATCCTCCCCTCCCCCCCCCCCAAACCCCACCACCTTCACCACCACCACCACCACCACTACCACTACAAAACCAAAAAAAATAATCCATTCTTGAAAGAAAACAAAGCAAGATCAGGCAGCGAGCCCTGTTTCAGGCGAGGCGATGACAACGATTTGTAACGTGAGTTTGTCTAAACAATCATCATGATATATCTCGTGGCGTTTTCAATCCACCATCTCAACAACGCCCGACTTTTCTCACCTTGGAGAATACATGACTATCTAGAGTTTGGTTTGGTTTTGTTTTGTTTTGTTTAAACAGATAAATAAATAAAAGAAAGATAAAGTGCCAATCTTGATGTCTCGTGCACAAGCAAATGTCTTACTGCTACGTACCAAAACAATGCCCTGCCCTGTTCCATCTTAATCCAAATCTTTTCTGGTTCTCCTTGAACTTACTGGAGCTTTTGTTGGTTTTTATTTTTTGTTGTTTTAGTTTTGTTTTTTGTTTTTTGTTGTTTTTTGTTTTGTTTTTGTTTTGTTTTTTTTTTGTTTTTGTTTGTTTGTTTTTTTGTTGTTTTTGTTTTGTTTTGTTTTTTTTTGGGGGGGGGGTTGTTTTTGTTTTGTTTTTGTTTTTTTTTTGTTTTTTATTTTTATTGGGGGGTGGGGTTTTTGGTTTTTTTTATTTATTCATTTCAACTTCCACTAAACGTGCTCAAAACGATTTACAAAGTGTCCCTAGTCAACAACAACATGTAGAACGAGATATGACTGACGCCTTTTAGGCGATATTACATTTTTTTAATCCAACAGAGTCACCGCTGTTAATCGCTGGGTACTCATTTTATACCTGCCGAGTATAAGATCATAGAATATGAGTAAAGAGCCTTTTCCAAGGACTCAACAATGTGCCGGTCAGCACGGACCTAGAACCCAGCAACATTCGATCTGATGGCGAGTGTTAAACTATTAGACCAGTCGTCGTTATTAATGTTTAATGTCAATATAAATCAAGATATTTTTATGTCTTGTCCTACATATTAAATGTTGCTGTTGTCTAGGGTCCCCTTGTAAAGCGCTTTGAGCACATTTAGTAGATATTTTGCTACATAACAGCTCAAGTTATGTATGTTTGTGTGTGTGTGTGCTTGTGTGTGTGTGTGTGTTTGTGTGTATATATGTTTGTGTTTGTGTGTGTAAATGATTGTGTGTATATTTTGTGTGTGTACATATGTTTGTGTGTGTTTGTGTGTGTGTTTAGGTGTGTTTGTGTGTATATATGTTTGTGTGTTTGTGTGTGTGGGTGTGTGTGTATGTGTGTGTGTAGCTTTGAATCAAATCAATGTACCTTGTCAATAGAATACAATGTAATCAATAAGTTTTGATCAACCAATAATAAGTTTGATTACCGTTCTTTGACAGGTGTATTATTGTGTGCTACTAGTCTCCCCTGGGGGTCAAAGGTCACCAAACATCACGTGACAACAACCAACGTAAAAACTAGGTCAGTGTAAAAACAAATAAATATAAATGGATAAAGCTGCCTTTGTTTTTGATCCATTTGGTGAGAAATGCTGTCGTTTATAGATAGAATGCGCTTGGCCAAGGAGTTCACAACATTGCCATCCGGAAGTATAACGGACCAACACACAAACTCTGTGTAACCATGAACTTTTATAGTCTGGTTAATACAGTTTAGTGAGAACAACTCACAAACGCGGATGGCAATAAACAATAACAAAGGCATGTGTGACGTCATCTTTGCTCTATCTATTGAGTCCATTTTGGAGTTGGAATGAAACAGCCCAAGACCGTGGCCTTCGTAAAGTTATGGCCTGATACTGACCAAAAAATGACGTCAAAATGCCAGTCTTTTTCCACAAAAGAAAACAAATATGAGTTGTATTCAATAGTTCAACCAATGAAATCACTTGTTTCCATGAGCTCTACTAACGACAACTCACTAGGCGGTGCAAAAACCAAATAATGACGTCAAACTGCCAGTCCTTTTGGATTTCAGTGTCAGGCTATAGATAGTATGCGCTTGGCTAAGAAGCTCATAACATTGCCATCCGGAAGTATAACGGACCAACACACAAAACTGTGTGTATCCATGAACGTTTATAGTCAGGTTAATGCAGTTCAGTGAGCCTTACTCATAAACGCGGATGGCAAAAAACAATAACAAAGACCTGAGTGACGTCATCTTCGAACTATCTATAGCATAACGATGGCTACGGTCCATTTCGGAGTTGGAATGAAACATCCCACGAGGCGTTGATGTGATGATAGAGTGTGGTGGGGAGGGGGGGGGGGGGGCTTTCACCTTCACCAGAGACGAATAATCACACCTTGGTAAAAGTTCATATTATGCGACCCATCGCTGTTGGCTGGGGACCCCTTATAAAGCGCTTTGAGCTCGTTTAGTGGATATTGCGCTATTTGAAATCTCAAGTTTCTTTTTATACGTTTATATGGCGGTAGCGATTGTTTCAACAGAATATGTGAGTATTTTACTTACAAGTCAGTGCATAGATAGAACGAAATTGACGTCACTCAGCTCTTTGTTATAATTTTTAGCCAGGCATTTTTATGAGTAATTCTCACTATATTTTATCAATCAGACTAAAAACGTTTAAGGTTACTACATATAGTTATGTGTATTGGTACGTTAAATCTGGCTGGCGGATGTTGTGAGTTTTTTTTGGCTAAAAGCAATGCATCAATAGATAGAACGAAGATGACGTCACACATGCCTTTGTTATTGTTTTTTTACCATCCGCGTTTGTGAGTTGTTCTCACTAAACTGTATTAACCAGACTATAAAAGTTCATGGTTACACATAGTTTTGTGTGTTGGTCCGTTATACTTCCGGATGGCAATGTTGTGAACTCCTTGGCCAAGCGCATTCTATCTATAGATAGTTCGAAGATGACGTCACTCAGGTCTTTGTTATTGTTTTTGCCATCCGCGTTTATGAGTAATGCTCACTGAACTGTATTAACCTGACTATAAACGCTCATGGATACACACAGTTTTGTGTGTTGGTCTGTTATACTTCCGGATGGCAATGTTATGAGCTTCTTAGCCAAGCGCATACTATCTATAAACAAAGTCCTGAAATCTTTGACAATGCCTTGCAGGCTCTCATCACACAATACAATGTACGACAATGCAATACACTATCCAATTACACCTTAAAATATCTCAAACACTTATAGAATCCTATTTTGACTGGAGCTTAAATGTCAGAAACATCGACAAAATAAACAAAATCTCAACGAGAAACAATGCCTGTAGGTTTTGGTGAGGATAATGATGTTAACACGCTTGTAATAGGATAGCGGCTTGTCTGCTCTATAAACAGTCTGTGTTTTACATTAGTACTGGATTGCCCACGGCTGAAAACTGAAACACGCTGCAATCACAGACAAAAAGTCGTTTTTAGGTTTTGGTCAAAAATAAAATCAACCTTATAAATCTATGGGGGGGGGGGGGGGTCCCGATAGCTCAGTTGATAGAGCACTCGCTTCACGTGCAAAGGGACCAAAATCTATCCCGGGTACAATCGATTTTTTATTTTTTTTTGTTGTAATTATGTTCATTCTCTCCACTGCAGGTTTGTGTGATCTAGTCGTTTGACACTTGCCTTCGGACCAGTATGTCATGGGTTTGAATCCCACAAAGTTGATTCCAAGGGAAAAGGCTCTTTACTCACATTGCCTCACTGTACTCGGGTATAAAATGAGTACCCGGCCATTAACAAACATTCTTGTCCATTGGGGGGGGGGGGAGATTTTTATATCGAGTTATAGGCTCCATGCCCCGTCCTATAATATTAAGTGTTGCTGTTGGTTAGAGACCCTTTGTAACGTGATTTTAGCACTGTTAGTGGATATTTTAGTTGATATTTTGGACAACATGGGTGATTCCTGTTGACATCAGAAATCTTATATTGTTTGATGGATTATCTATCTGTTACAGAATCAGTCAGATGGTGAAAAGGTTTGAACTGAGATATTGCCAAGTTTAGTTAGAAGGTCATTTTTTTATGAACTCTTGTCATAAATGATTTAATCAGCCCTTTTTGTACATCTTCGGGAAATATCAAAGCTTAATTTCACTTCTGAATAGATAGTCAAGTTGAAAAAGTATGAAATTTGAGAAAAGTTGCTGGATACCTTTCCCATACATCTGGCCATAACTTCGTGAAAAATCACCTGATTTACTTCAAATAAAGATTAAAATACTCTGGGTAGCATATTCTTTCAGAAAATGCAAAAAATTTTACCTTCCGACTGACACATTATATTCCTTCATGGAATGCCAAGGCGACGGTTACTAATGATGTGGCGAGAGGGTGTAAGAAAAGAGGAGTGTGTCTTTTTTACGAAACCCGCCGAAACCCAGTCCCAGGTTCACTCCCCAATGGTGTAAACATCCCTGAGTCCCAGGTTCACTCCCCACTGCTATCTACTTCCCATAACTTTGTCGGGTTTTGTCGGGTTTTGTCGGGTTTCGGCGGGTTTTGTAAAATAGACACACCGAGAAGAGTGGATATTTTTTTTCTATATATGAAAGCTCAAGTTTGTTTCTAAAAACTAAACTCGTCTGATATTTTTACTATTTTTACATTAAGTATATTCCGACATGAGCTTATATATGGCGCAATATCCACTAAACGTGCTACAAGCTCTTTACAAGGGGTCCCTGGTCAACAGCAACATTTAACATGTAGGACAAGACATGTCGCCTTTTAGGTGATATTACAATTTTTTTTAACAGAGACAACGCTGTTAACTGCCAGGTACTCATTTTTACACCTGAGTACTGTGAGAGAATGTGAGTAAAGAGTTTTTTCCAAGGACTCAACTATGCGCAGAGCGAGGCTCGAACCCAGGACCTTCCGATCCGAAAGCGAGTGTCATACCACTAGACCACATAGCCGCACAATTCCGAAATAATACCGTTTTCACGCAATTGATCACAAATGTTGTTTTAAAAGCTTTTAGTCAAACTATAATACAGAATACGCTTCAACAGTCGTGACGTCACTTCCCTCGTAATGACGCATGGTAATTTAGTAACTGCCTCTAAACTATCGGAACAATGGCGCACGCCCTTATGAAATATTTTTCCAACGAGCATAAAAGCGTATCCAGGGGGAAAAATAAAAACATTATAAATCTGATCATGTTTTGATAGTTACACATTCTGATCACAAGACATATGAAAAGTTTTATAAAAGTTATATAAAAGTTCTATATAAAAGTACCGATTTTTTTTGTTTAGAACCAATCTGGCCGCCGTTGCTGGGCGACGTGACATCAGACTTTTGAATCCAATTCTTCTTCAATCCACTGCCTTTCTCGTTAAAAACAAAAAAAAAACGGGCAGTATTTCGAATTTAATTTTTTTTTACACCAGCGATACTACTCAATTAATGAGTACGATGTGTAGATGAGAAGAGAGAGAATTCCGATAGCCGATACCGAGTATCGATTCCCTATAGTGGGATGTTGACACGCCCATTGTCCCAGCAGTACAAAGTAATGTATAATTCACGGCTTGACGTGTGTGCGACCGGTTGCGGCATCGGTCCGGTTGTTTTCGGATGTCATTTATCCATTCCAATTTTCATTTTTATTGACAATGTTTCGCCATGCAGTCTGGGTGGATATTTTTGAAAAGCAACAGCAACAGGAATATTGAGTTCAATTTTGTTTTTGATTTTTACAGAAAATGATTTGTTGAAGGTGTTAGGTTTAATCGCTATCAAAATGATATTATATTGAAAGAGGAGGAAGGGAAAGGCGGGTGGGGGGGGGGGGGGGTTCTGTTTTGATTTTTGTTTCCTTTCTTTGTTTATTTGTCGTTTTGTTGTTTGTTTTTCTTTGTTTTGTTGGGGGTTTATTTTACCTTTTTGGGGGGAGGTGGGGGTTGTTGGGGGGGGGGGGGGGGGTTGTTGGGTTTTGTTTTGTTTTTTTGTTATGTTTTCTTTTCTTTTCTCATTGATCTTGTATTTTTGTAGGATTTTTCTTGCTTTGTTTTGTTTTGTTGTTTGTTTATTGTTGTTGTTGTTTGTTTTGTTGTTGTTGTTTGTTTTGTTTGGGTTTTTTTTTTTTTGGGGGGGGGGTATGTTTGTTTGTTTTTTTGTTTGTTTTGTTTTGTTTTTGTTTTTTGTTTTTTGGTGGGGGGGGGTTGGTTTTTGTTTTGTTTTGTTTTATATAGAGAATTATAGAGTTCACCAACCAGTTGGGTGTGTAAAAGCTGATGGAATCTACTTTATGATAGACTAGCGTCATATCAAAACGGTAGCAAGAATTGCTATTATCCGTTTCACGGCGCTATAGAAACCGGGATTAACTCCGGTTCCATGGCCTCAATCACTCTGAAGGACTATTTTTCATCTTTTTGTTTTTTCTAGTCACTTTATTGAGATGGTTGGTCATACTTTGATTGATTTTGTTTTGAAAATGTAGGTAGCAAAGTTGATGAACAAAACTGAATACAAGAGCTTCAAAAAAAAAATAAAGGACTAGATCCCAAACACGGAACGTTTCGGGCTCAAATTCCTCCTTCGGCCAACAACGAAAGAAAATTAAAACATCAAATACATTACTTAAAACCCCCAGATAAACGGCTGTTATGTTCATTTTTTAAATTATTTTTTTTGGTTTATTACTTTTAGAGTCCACAACTTCTAGTAGGTTAGTTGTATCACTTTGACAGTAGTAGTAGTAGTAGTAGTAGTAGTAGTAGTGGTGGTGGTGGTGGTTTTAGTAGTAGTAGTAGTAGTAGTAGTAGTAGTAGTAGTAGTAGTAGTAGTAGTAGTAGTAGTAGTAGTAGTATAGTAGTAGTAGTAGCAGTAGTAGTAGTAGTAGTAGTAGTAGTAGTAGTAGTAGTAGTAGTAGTAGTAGTAGTAGTAGTAGCAGTGTAGTAGTGGTGTGGTGGTTTAGTAGTAGTAGTAGT